>NW_027494209.1:0-265000 GCF_021521415.1 Bidens hawaiensis
CGATAACTATATTTTCCACATTTAGGGAAGGACCCTTCATGCGGTTCATGTTTTCACACCAGAACTAGTCTTAGTATAATTCTGGGTTGTAGGACATACCTACTTATTCAAAAGTCTATCTTGCACTATACCTTTATCATTTCCCTTCTTTAACACTCGACGTCTCTCCTAACGTCCTTCCAGTCCGCTTCCCATAGAGTCAAATATATCAATGCTGGCTTGTGACACAACCCCTCCAAAGGCTGTATATTTTACAGGATTGACTATACTCCTTATCGATGGAGTTAGTCCCCAATATAGTGCTCACTTCGCTTAGTTTCAGGAGTATTTAGCCATGTTACCAGACATGACAATTCCTTCAAACGTTTAGCGTGTTCTAAGTGATCAGCACACAACATTTCTATCTTCCATAGCTCAGTTTCCAATCTCTGAACTTAATTACTCGAATAAAAGTGCTCTAGCACAAGAATTTTAAATTCTAACCATATGATCTGAGTAAAAATTTTCTAACTATAATTTTGTACCATCGTGTTCCATCACGATTCAACATAATCTACCAACATATCTGTAGCATATTTCACTACACCATGTTCTGGACTCTTACCAATATCTTTAACCATTTCGATCTTTTCCATTCACTCGCTAATCTATTCCTCCCTTTACCATCAGTAAACTATTAATAATTTCCCTAACACAACCAACAAACATATCCTTCATACCGGATCTAATTCATTACGACTACTATTCATGTTTAGTTTATAACTAATACTTGTAGTCATAATAGTATTCGGTGGAACATTATCACTCTTAGTAATACCACTAAGAATTGAAATATTCATAATCATGTGACTGCTCGATCTATAAGTCTGCGATCACATTTGCATCAACACTAGCAGTGATATGTGATACGACATTCGGTATCATCATCTGCTATCTTTGAGCAATCAACTGAATCATATCAATCTCCATCATTGGAGTTACTCTTTTATGTCATTCTGCCGTACTCATCCCGTACGCAGTAATCAATACTAATCTCACCGTATAACTCGTTACCAGTTTAATCATAACAGCAGGTACACATACACACCAAATATTATCATACATATTACACATACCAGTATCTAGTATATATGTCCCACAAGTATAATCACATATGGACTTAACCTGACGTCGGTTAACGTTTAAATATGTTTCATAACCCTTGTCACCAACCGACATATAGATCTTTCTCAACAAAGATTAATGTTTAATATACTTGATTTCAATATCATTCTGCATGTCAGCATAACCGATACATGCTCACCGTGCGCACCAAACGATTACGTACCACGGAGTTATAATATCCGTGTTTATTCGTATATCCGGCATACACAGTATACCACCTACGAACGAATAACCAACTATGCAATAATGATTCCAACACCTCTTTGTGTATGGGTAATCATTCTATTCGAGTATACATGGGTATAGGCATCTAACGGATGTAAGGTTAACATAGGGAGTTGCAAGGTTCAAGGTAATCGCGCAACATGGGTTGCCTTCAATATTATTAATTACTATTATGGGAAACTCTATCACTTGCTCAGTCAATGTCCTCAGGCGTTCTAGGTTTGCTAAAATCAGTAATTCTCGATCTGGAGGTGGTATGTCTCATATGTTTGAGAGTGAGCAATACATATATATTTCTATATATTATTTTTATCTGCTCATTTATTATCCATTTTATTATTATTATTATTATTTTATTTTTATTTTTATTTTAATGGAATAAGAATGGGTTCAGGTACAGGTCTGTCCGTACGTGAGGGGCGGCGGTTCGGGTGAACATAGGGGATTATTAAGATATACGATACCGGTGTTGGTAGGGTAAGGGATTTATTAATTCCGGTTGGGAGTGACGGTTACTAGATATTTCTGGTTAATATCAAACGGGAGATCTAACTTGGTACTATCATAACTATGGCCCGATAAGTCAGATTTATCATCAACCGATGCTCTCGAAATTTCAGCATCCTTGGTACTTTTATTATTTCATCCCCTGGTTCCCTATCCGGGTCCTATTTCTCAATACATGTACCCACAAGATATGTACACATATATATATACACATTAGCACGTATAAATAATATTATATACTTTACACATATGTTGCCATTTTTACCTATTAACGTACCCCGTGACTTCCCCTGAATTCCCTCGTGCGGACAAGTCTGTTATTATGTTCCGGACCATAATAACTCGTCCATCCAAGTTCATCCAGATCTCGTCATTATATATTATTAGTTGATATTCAGATCCTATAAAACTTGAGCTACTGGTTATATTTTAAGTATCTTTTAAGGACATCCTAAATCTTTATAACCTGGCTCTAATACCAACTTCTGTAACACCCCGCAACCGCAGCGGAAACGTAAACGGGATGCAACAGACACCTCTGATATCAACCACATTATTTATAAAGAAAACTGAATACATTAATATACTTCAAATTACATTATCTTGTATTTCATTACCGTCTAGGTGATACACACATCATACAATACGATACACAATTCGATTTGTTATAATGTATCCTAACATCCTGCACGCAAATCTTACACACATCAAGCACTTAGCACGTAAGCAATCACTTCATCTTAATGGTACCGAAAAGCATGTGAAAAAACGGGTCAACTACTAATAGTTGGTGAGTTTCACAATTTGAGTAAACCATGATAAATCCATATCAAAATATAATATTATCTGGGGACACTGTTAACCCAATACTGTACTCATTCCGGGGGCAATGTTAACCCAGAAACACGATGTAATTATGCTGAGCCCACAAGCGAAACCTCTGTCAGGGGACACTGTTAACCCAGTACAGTACTCATTTCGGGGACAATGTTAACCTAGAAACACTTCTAGGGACATCTGGGGACACTATTAACCCAGTACTATACCCATTCCGTACGATTCCCGTATAATCAAATATTTATAAATACACGCAAATCCATGCATTCAGTATGTACTTAAACATTTTATTAGTAACATGCTTTCCGCCCCGGGAAAATATTTGAAAACTATTCAGAAAAAAGGGCTCGTGAAACTCACCTTAGCATATGCAAGCAGGTAACAACAATCATTATCAGTTAACACGTCTAATCTGTAATATGATCCCTACGATCGTTACTATACACTCATTATTAATATAACTTTAACCGTATCAACCGGTACATCTGGGGACACTGTTAACCCAGTACTGTACCCATTCCGGGGGCAATGTTAACCCAGAAACACCTCTTTGGACTCAGATTGTGATTTCGTTTAGAGTTTACTAGTCAAAATTACTATTAGTCGTTTTTCCCGTTTTGTGTGCTTAGCACGGTTATCCGTTTTTACATTCCAAAAATGAGTTTGGTCACACACGACCCGAAAATAGTTGTTGACTGATAATTTAGTTAAAGTTGTGAAATTAGAGCTCGGTTTAGACGCCCCGTTAGGCCGCGGGACCCGTTTCCGTCTTTAGCGCATCGGAAACTGTTAAATCGTTTAAAATTACCCAAATCATCCGAATTATTTTCGGATGATTTATTTTTACTTGTTTAACTCAGTTATATGAAAATAGTTCATTTTTAGGGTTTTTATACACCGGTCAGCTCGTTTAGGCGAACTTTACCGGTTTACGCGTTTTAAACTTTAAAAGTTTGTTTTTGCACAAATAATTATCCGTTTAATCTCGGATCTTGAAATTTTGCACAAATCACTTTTTGACAGTGGGGAATCTATTAAAAATATTTCCAGAATTAATTTTTATATTTAAAATTTATTCATCTATTTTTAAACACCATTTAAACACTAAATATGTCGTAAATACCAAACGACCTTAGAAAAATCCCAAATTTTTCCTGGATGTCCCCTGCCATCCACATAGTCCCCTGTAATTTTTCCAGAACCAAAATCTCTTTTTACATGCCATTTTCACTAAAACCGAGCTAGAAATCCCTAGAACTCGTTTAACCGGAAAGCCTACTTAGACTTCTCCAACTGACCTCAAATTTTGTGTGTGACTTTTACATGATATAAAAAGCTTTTCTACAATTTTCCAGAATTTTTCATGATATTTAACTATTTTTCACCATTTTTGGCCAAAACCGAGCATTAAATTCACCAAATATTCATCCTTTGTCCAAAAATTACCACAAATTCACAGAACTCATATTTTCATGTATTTAACACCTCTGTCAAATTTTATGAGCTAACTCTAAGCCATCAACAATCTGTCCGCAATTCCGAAACCGAACATAAATCGAATATACCTTTCGTTTTCCGCCACTACAAGCTACAAACTCGTCTTTCCGCCTTATCTACCACTAAACACAGAACCTACAACCAACATACCACAATACCAAGAAAGTTACACTCACGATCAAGCCTCTTACACTATAGTTACGGTTATGATTCAAAAACAAAGATTTAAACCGTAAAAATTCGTTTTTGGTTCGTTTAACTCCTTTCTTGGACCAAGATCCCTTGTATAACCCGTATACATCACTTGATCACGCAAGAATCGGTTTTCATCTTTGAAACCTCATTTTCTTGCAAACCAACTCAAGAATCGAAGATGAAAACGTGAAATACTCAATCTTTACCTCGTTGTTCTTGATACAAAGGCTCGGTTTTAGATCATGAAGTTGAGAGAATTGAAGATTGTTGGAGGTGTTTTTGTGAAAAAAGAAAAAATGGAATGGGGTTAACCCATGGAGACCGATCGGAAGTAGTGAGGGGGTGGGGTGGGACCCACCTCTTCATTCTTAGCCACATGTTTGGATTTCGGATATCCGGATAATGTTTTGGATAATCTGGTTCAGTTCGTTTTTTGGTTAAATGTTTAATTTGGCTTAAAACGAGGCTAAAACGGTCGTTTTTCGGCTTAAAAATGAAATTTATATAAAACCGATTTAAAAACTTTAAAAACTTAAACCATGACATTTATTAACTTAAAACATCTTATTATTAATTATTGCGCATCTTTTTCGGCTTGATCGATCATCTCTTGCTCGGTTTGGTATTAAAGGTTTCGTTTAATGTACCGACGTACCATTAAATCGAAATTCTTTTTCTGTGCCGTACTTTACTTATCCCGAAGCATTAATGCTTCGTAACATCACTAAATATTATAGATATCGTCTATAATTGAACCCTCGATTTGTTCGGGTTTCAATAATTATCGATCGATTAATCGCATATTCAATGCGGTGAATTATATATTCACGTACAATCAATACAATGAACCATGTATTCTCGTATAATTACCATGGTAACTCATGTACCCGACATTAAATATGACGTAACTATCGTCTATCGGTTAGGGTATCCCTGGTTTCGTCGGAATCGTTAGAGCAAGATAGGTTTTTGAATAAGTAGGTATGTCCTACAACCCAGAATTATACTAAGACTAGTTCTGGTGTGAAAACATGAACCGCATGAAGGGTCCTTCCCTAAATGTGGAAAATATGGTCATCGGCAGGAAGAAGAATGTCGAGTGATAGTAGGCCACAGGTGTGGTAAAGATGGACGTAATGCCCCAACTGTAGAACCAATTGAAGCCATGTGAACCGGCAACCCTAACCCGTTCGTGTACAACCACTCCGAACCCAACAGCTTCAATAACAATCCATCCAAAGAAATCAAATTATGCCAAACGGTTGTACTCGCTATGAATGTGGCAGTACAGAACGTTTCAAGAGAAATTGCCCAAAGTTGAACCAAGGTGTCGTTGGAAGACAAACCTCATGACAAGCATCAACCTCTGATCAAGCAAGGAGCTGTGCTTTTGTGAGTAATTCGAATAAAGCACGTCATTATCCAAAGGTGGTATTAAGTATGTTGTAGTTTTAAATCAATAGGCTTCAGTGATATTTTTACGGTCGTCGATAGAAGTTAGTTTCTGTTAACCTCCTATCATTTGGAAAGATACCGATTAGTGAAACTATAGAACCCTATACTGTAGAATCGCTAACGGTAAACCCCTAATGGTTACGTAAATATCCAGAAGTTTTCCCAGAAGAACTTCCTGGATTACCGCCAACCCGACAGGTCGAATTCAGAATCAATTTAATACCTCAAGCTGGCCCTGTTGCTAAGGCACCCTACCGACTTGCACCATCCGAGATGCAAGAATTATCCAATCATTTGCAAGAATTATTGGATAAGGTTTTATACGACCTAGTTAGTCACCATGGGGTGCACCAGTGTTATTTGGGGAAATGAAGGACGGAAGCGTTAGGATATGTATTGATTAGGGAGAATCGAATAAAGTGACGATCAAGATTAGGTATTCACTTCTTAGAAGTAAATGATCGGTTTAACCAACTGCAAGGGGCGATTTATTTTTAGAAAATTGATCTTAGATATAGTTATCACCAAATGAAAAATCCAAGAGGAGGACGTTGCAACAACAGCATTCCGGACTCGCTACGGCCATTACGAATTCTTGGTTATGCCTTTCGGGCTAACAAATGTGCCGGGAGTGTTCATGGACCTCATGAATCGAGTCTGTAAACCCTACCTCGACAAATTCGTCATCGTGTTTATTGACGATATTCTGATTTACTCGAAAAAGTAAAGAAGAGCACGAGCAACACTTGAGAATAATTTTAGAGCTTCTGAATCAGGAGAAGTTGTATGCAAAATTCTCCAAGTGTAACTTCTGGTTACAAGAAGTGCAATTCCTCGGTCACGTTGTAAACCATCAAGGAATACACGTTGATCCGAGTAAGATTGAAGCAATTAAGAACTGGCAAGCGCCTAAAACGCCAAAGGAAATCCGCCAATTCTTAGGCTTAGCTGGATATTATCGTCGATTTATAGAGAACTTTTCCAGCATCGCCCAACCTTTAACTCTCCTGACTCAAAAGGATCGAAAGTATGAATGGGGAGAAGAGCAGGAAACGGCGTTTCAAACGCTAAAACAAAAATTGTGCCAAGCGCCGATTTTAAGTCTCCCCGATGGAGACGATGGTTTTGTCGCGTATTGTGACGCATCGCGTAGAGGATTAGGATGCGTGTTGATGCAGAATAATAAGGTTATAGCCTATGCTTCCCGACAGTTAAAAGCACACGAGAAAAATTACACTACTCACGACTTAGAATTGGGAGCACTTATCTTCGCACTTAAAATCTGGAGACATTATCTCTACGGTACGAAGTGCACCATCTTCACTGATCATAAAAGTTTGTAGCACATATTCGATCAGAAAGAACAGAATATGAGACAACGAAGATGGGTCGAGTTGTTAAGCGACTATGACTGTGACATCCGTTATCACCCCGGCAAGGCTAACGTCGTAGCCGATGCCTTGAGTAGGAAAGATCGGGTTAAGCCATTGCGAGTGCGAGCACTGGGGATGATAGTCCGGTCGAACCTTTCGGACCTGATTCGAGTCGCTCAACGTGAGGCGTTGAAAGAGGAACAATTGGAAAAGGGGGGACTTTACAGCAATGAGAAGAATTTCGAACAACGGGTGGACGAAATTCTATATTTCAAAAATCGGGTTTGAATCCCGACCCTCCATAACCTTCGTGAATTAATCATGGACGAAGCGCATAGATCGAAATATTCCATACATCCGGGATCGGATAAGATGTACAAGGATGTGAAAGAGTTCTACTGGTGGCCGGGTATGAAAAAGGATATAGCAACGTACGTCGGTAAGTGTACGACGTGTGCGAGAGTTAAGGCGGAGCACCAGAAACCCTCGGGGATGTTACAACATCCGGAAATTCCCGAATGGAAGTGGGAGCAAATCACGATGGATTTTGTGACACATCTTCCTAAAACGTCCCGAGGACATGATGCAATTTGGGTAATCGTGGATCGATTAACCAAATCGGCACATTTTATCCCAATTAGGAATAATTATAACACTGAGAGACTTGCGCAGATTTATATAAATGAAATTGTGTCTCGTCATGGGATACCGATCTCAATCATCTCCGCTCGGGATAGCCATTTCACCTCCAATCTTTGGCAAGCTGTGCAAGAAGCGCTGGGAACGCGCATTGATCTAAGCACAGCTTACCATCCTCAGACCGATGGTCAGTCTGAGAGGACCATCCAAACCCTGGAGGATTTGCTTCGTGCATGCGTACTGGATTTTAAGGGAAATTGGGATCAACATCTCTCACTCGTTGAATTTTCCTATAATTACAGTTACCATAGCAGTATAAAGGCAGCGCCTTACGAAGCATTGTATGGTCGGAAGTGCCGATCACCACTCTGCTGGACTGAAGTGGGCGATACTCAAGTTATTAGATCAGACCTGGTCCAGGAAACGACCAGCAAAATCCTTGAAATTAGGAACAATCTGAAGGCCGCGCGGGATCGGCAGAAGAGTTATGCCGATACCCGTAGAAAACCGTTCTCATTTGAGAAAGGTGATAAGGTGTATTTGAAGGTATCACCTTGGAAGGGTGTAGTCAGATTTGGAAAGGCGGGGAAGTTAGCCCCGAGATAATTGCACCCTTCAATATTACTGCAAAAATCGGTCCCGTAGCGTACCGATTAGAACTACCCGATGAACTGAGTGCAGTTCACAACGTGTTTCACGTATCGAACTTGAAAAGATGTCTGGCGGATGAAACATCGGTGTTACCTTTAGAGGGTGTCCAAATAAGTGATAAGCTCAATTTCGTAGAGGAACCCATAGAAATAGTAGACGGGAAAATCAAGCAGCTTAGACACAATAAGATTTCGTTGGTCAAAGTTAGATGGAATTCGCAACGAGGCCCAGAATTTACATGGGAACGAAAGGACGAATTCCGGAAGAAATACCCCTATCTATTTCCTCAAATGGAAGTTGTCGACGCGTAAAATTTCGTGGACGAAATTTCTTTTACGGGGGGAGAATGTAACGATTCCGGCAAATTCAGGTATACCCTAGCCGGTATATACTATTTATGTGTTATTTAATAATGAATATATGAATTATGATGTGTTGATACGAGTATGTATGATTCACAGTACGGATTATACTCGATTATACAGTTAATCGTATTGGAAATACGATTAACCGATTAACGGTTATTGAAGCCCCAACGAATCAAGGATTACGTTATAGACGAGATATATAATATTTAGTGATGTTTACGAAGTGTTAAAGCTTCGGGACAAGTGAATTAAAGCACAGAAAGAGAATTTCGATTTAATGGTACGTTGGTACGTTAAACGAAACCTTTAATACCAAACCAAGCAAGAGACAATCGATCAAGCCGAAAAAGATGCGTAATTATTAATACTATGATGTTTTAAGTTAATAAATGTCATGGTTTAAGTTTTTAAAGTTTTTAAATCGGTTTTATATAAATTTCATTTTTAAGCCGAAAAACGACCGTTTTAGCCTCGTTTTAAGCCGAATTAAACGTTTAACCGAAAAACGAACTGAACCAGATTATCCAAAACATTATCCAGATTTCGGAAATCCAAACATGTTGCTAGAAATGGAGAAGTGGGTCCCACCCCACCTCTCCTTCACACCGATCGGAATAAGGTGGTTAACCCCATTCCATTCTTTCTTTTTTTTTTCACAAACACACTCAACAATCTTCAATTCTCTCCACATTTCCACTCAAAAACCCGAGTTTGTAGCAAGAAAACCGAGGTAAAAATCGAGTTATTTATGTTTCCATCTTCGTTTCTTGAGTTTATTTGCAAGAAAATGAGGTTTCAAAGATGAAAACCGGTTCTTGCATGATCAAGTGATGTATACGGGTTATACAAGGGATCTTGGTCCAAGAAAGGAGTTAAACGAACCAAAAACGAATTTTTACGGTTTAAACTTTAGTTTTGAAACAATAACCGAAACTATAGTGTAAGAGGCTTGATTGTGAGTGTAACTTGCTTGGTATTGTGGTATGTTGGTTGTAGGTTCTGTATTTAGTGGTAGAAAAGGCGGAAAGACGAGTTTGTAGCTTGTAGTGGCGGAAAACAAAAGGTATATTCGGTTTATGTTCGGTTTTGGAGTTTTTTGACAGATTGTTGATGGTTTAGAGTTAGGTCATGAAACTGTACAGAGGTGTTAAATACATGGAAATATGAGTTCTGTCAATTTTTGGTAATTTTTGGACAAAGGATGAATATTTGGTGAATTTAATGCTCGGTTTTGGTCAAAAATGGTGAAAAATAGTTAAATATCATAAAAAATTCTGGAAAATTCTAGATAAGCTTTTTATAGCTTGTATAAGTCACACACAAAATTTTAGGTCAGTTGGAGAAGTCTAAGTAGGCTTTTCGGTTAAACTACAGGGGACTATGTGGATGGCAAGGGTTATCCAGGAAAAATTTGGGATTTTTCTAAGATCGTTTGGTATTTACTACATATTTAGTGTTTAAATGGTGTTTAAAAATAGATAAATAAATTTTAAATATAAAAATTAATTCTGGAAATATTTTTATAAAATTCCTCACTTTCAAAAAGTGATTTGTGCAAAATTTCAAGATCCGAGACTAAACGGATAATTATTTGTGCTAAAAAGAAAATAAAAACAAACTTTTAAAGCTTAAAACGCGTAAACCGGTAAAGTTCGCCTAAGCGAGCTGACTGGTGTATAAAAACCCTAAAAATGAACTATTTTCATATAGTTGAATTAAACAAGTAAAAATAAATCATCCGAAAATAATTCGGATGGTTTGGGTATTTTTATCCGATTTAACGGTTTCCGGTACACTAAAGACGGAAACGGGTCCCGCGGCCAAACGGGGCGTCTAAACCGAGCTCTAAATTCACAACTTTAATTAAATTGTCAGTCAACACCTATTTCGGGTCGTGTGTGACCAAACTCATTTTTGAAACGTAAAAAACGGATAACCGTGCTAGGCACGCAAAACGGGAAAAACGACTAATAGTAATTTTGACTTGTGAACTCTAAACGATATCACAATCTGAGTCCGGAGAAGTGTGTCTGGGTTAACATTGCACCCAGAACGGGTACAATACTGGGTTAACAGTGTCCCCAGATGTACCGGTTAACACGGTTAAAGTTATATTAATAGCGATTGTATAGTAACGAACCTAGGGATCGTATTAAAGATCCGGACTAGTAGCTTATGTACTGTGTTACCTGCTGCTTACGATAAGGTGAGTTTCACGAGCCCCTTTTTACTGAATTGTTTTTAAATATTTTCCTGGGGCGGAAAGCATGTCACTATTGAAATGTTTAAGTACATACTGAACACATGGATTTGCGTATATTTATATATGTTTTATTGTACGGGAATCGTACGAAAATGTACTAAGATGGTAATTGTCTGAGTTGCTAACATTGTAAGGCCCCGAAACACGAGTGATTAACTGAAAGCCGGTAGAGTGTGGATAGTACTATTGGTCTAACAAACCCAACTGGTCCGGCATGGATTTGCTGATGTTTCCCAGCCAGTTGCACATGTCTATTTTGTTGTTATATATATTTTGCTATGTAATCTTAGACATAGCGGTTTGGGGCAGGTCCGTGGGCGGGGGATATGCCACGGGGGTTGTGTGTGATAGTCAGAGGTTTCACTTGTGGGCTCAGCATAATTACATCGATAATATTATATTTTGATATGGATTTATCATGGTTTACTCGAATTGTGAAACTCACCAACTATTCGTAGTTGACCCGTTTTCTCACATGCTTTTCAGGTACGATTAAGATGAAGTGATTGCATACATGCTAAGTGCTTGATGTGTGTAAGATTTGCGTGCGGGATGTTAGGATACATTATAATAAATATAATTATGTATCGTATTGTATGATGTGTGTATCACCTAGACGGTAATGAAATATGAGATAATGTAATTTGAAGTATATTAATGTATTCAGTTTTCTTTATAAACAATGTGGTTGATATCAGAGGTGTCTGTTGCATCCCGTTTACGTTTCCACTGCGGTTACGGGGTGTTATAACCTTGGATATTATTAGGGTCCGGTCCCTTTCTACCATGAGTATTATTAGGGCTCAGTCCCTTTCTTTTGTACCTGACTATCTCTTACATTCACTCATAACATACGTACATATCATTCATACATTATACATAACATTAATAACATTATAACTTGACAATACGTGCAATATCCGAAGATCGTTCACGTACCGACAAGAAATCATTCATACTTTATATACATATCATTCATAACTTCAAACTATCACCGACGGTACATGCAATATCCGAAGATCGTTCACGCACCATCGAGCATTCATTTATACATAATCATGTAAGGCATACACTTACCACCTAAGGTAAGTGTATTAACTAATCACATTGAGTTTGCCCATAGCCTCGAAAACATAATAAGGAATGGGGCTAGAAACTCACTAGAACTAGGTTACGTTTACCGTTTTTGGTTATTCCTTTCTTGAACTGTGCACGATAAACCGTATAACAATTACACGTATCAATTTTACTATCACTACCCATATCGTGTTTCTAGTTTAATTATTACCCTCAACAAACGGGGGTCCGGGGGCAGCGCCCCTGGCAACGGGGTTCTAGGGGCGGCAGGCCCTAGAGGGGTCCAAGGGGCAGAGCCCTTGGCTATGGTCGAGCTGCCAGGTCAGCTTGGAAAAATTTTATTTCCATTAACTGTCTAAACATATTTTTCATTAGAATTTTAAATCATTATTTAATTTGTTAACTTAAAAAGTTCAAGGGCTTCTTTCTAATTAAATCTTTCTTATCTAAGTCCAGGGACCATTCAGTCATTTTATTAAACTTCTAGTTCGTTACCCAGTTCATAACGAAGTGGGTTCATAACGAATGAACCCATTCGTTACATCATAACGAATCTGCCTTCATGACGAATTGGCTACTATAACGAACCGACCCTTATAACGAGCTGAACCTTATGACGAACTAGTCCTTATAACAAATTGGAACTTACGATGAACTGGTCCTCATTGCGAATTGGACCTTATGACGAACTGGTTCTTATAAAGAATTGGACCTAATGACGAACTGGTCCTCATAACGAATTGGACCTTAACGAATGGGGCTAGTTCGTCATTCTTTCCTTAACGAATTAGCATACAAATTAGGGCTAGTTCGTTAAACTTCCGTTAACTAATTAGGGTTAGGTCCGAGACATTCTATGACATTGTCTGACATTCCCTACTGTTCCGGCGCCGCCGTTGCCGGAAAAACGGGATCTCGCCGGAAAAGCGAGATCTCGCGTGTTTCACCACCATTTTTCACCGTTTTTCGTCCCGTTCGGTCCAGATCTGAGATAGGATGACCCCTAAACTCATCTTTTGTTCAGTTTAAACTTGATTCCACACGGATCTCGTGACTTTAACGGTTTAAGGTGTCGGCTCGTCGTTTTGCGACTTGATCTAGCGGGTTTGGGTCCATACGATATCATACTATCATTACCTCGGGTAGGAAATCAATTCTTCTTCTTGGTTTCGGCTCGAGAAGAGAGAAATATGAGAGAGAGCTTAAGTGTGTGTTTTGGGTGGTGTATGGAATGGATGAGAATGAGGGAATCATGGATAATTATGGTTTATATACTATGGGTCACGGGTGTTGGAATCGGTCTGCCCAAGACACATGATAGATAAACTCCTTTCCCACTGCTAAGGGAGAGCAAGAAAGAGAAAAATGATTGTTTTTTAACCAGCGCCCCTTTTTGGGTCGGTCTTCCTTTCCTAGCTACACCGAAAGAAGAGAGGTTAGCTATTAGGCTGTTCCCTTGCCCGCCCAGGGTCCCTTCCCTGGGCTATGTTGATGCTAGCCGCCAAGAGAGGAAGAACCACCCGAACCTTCCTCTTTAGTTTTTCTATAGAATGAGCAACGTGAACTATCTGCTTTTCAAAAACGTTTGCTTGCCTTGAGTGGACTAGGTCAGACAGTACGCTCACTAGATCTAACTATGACTCACATGAACACTAACCCAATCTCGACATCAATTAGATCAACAAAACCAAACCATTGGCTGACATGAACTAAATCTTTCTCATTTAACTGTTTTATCCGACTCCGTAGAAAGCTTTCTTTACTCAAGCAAAGCAGCTGCGCCGCGTTGAGGCACTTCTTCGACGGTTCCCGTACGCCCGGCCTGCCGGCCCGCTCTGAAGAATTCATGGGTCGGCGGGCGTTTATTTATTCCAAGACATGCAATAGTGGTGGTTGGTTGAATTAAATAGTGCATTGGTAACTCACAACTCTCTCATATCCACACAAGTTGCAAGTAAAATTTTCTTAATTTTCTCTCTTGATTTCGGCCAAGGAAAGAAATATCAAGGAAGAGTTTTCCAAGTGTAAATCCTAGCAAAATCAAGGTGTTTGTTGGAAGCTTGAAGGGTATATAAGCTTGAGGTTCTTCTATCTTGAAGACTTGCCCTTTATATCATCATCTCCTACATTTTCTTGGACTCTTGAAGGTAGTATGCTAAGAACACCCTATGGTTGTTTATATTGGTAAGCATGCAAATTCGTATATGGATCCGGGGCTTGAGTTTTGCATATAAAATCTGTTTATATTCATATAATTGACATGATTTAAAACCTATTTATCCGCTGCGTTTTTCATATAAATGGGTTTATATGACTTTGGTAATCTTGTTAAAACCCAACAATGGCATCAAGAGCCGCTTATACGGATACATGCTTCAATAGATCTAAAAATTTTCGGGTTTTATGGTGTGGTTCACCATATGGCCGGAAGTTTTGGGGCTTTTGGTTACTCCTTGTTTTTTCAACATTATACTTTACATGCATGTGGTATTCTTGAAGAATTTAATCATTTTGGATGATTGATTATTTTGTTTGGACAAAAACCGAAAGTTTTCGGTTTTCTTAACCTCTGCCGAACACTTTAAAGTTGAAAAGGGAACCATTTTGGATTTACACAGTTTGCATATTCGGATATGCATTTTCATGTTCATAACCTAGCCATGACCTTGTGTTTGGATGTGTGTTTGTGTTGTGATTTATTTAGTTATTCAATATGGTTGTAATATTCATTTATTTGGGTTTGTAATCTATTTATTCATTTCATATTGGTTTTTAATAATAATAAGATTAGTTGTATTTCTTCTACTAGAAGAAAATGTATTAGGATATATTTTTTTGTAAAAGAAGATGCAACAAAGTTTCGGTTTTGTTTTTGGGCCTTAATGGACCTCATAGTCCAAGATGGGATTTTAGCTCAATGGCCAAATTCCAAACATGGAGGCCCAAGAAAGCTAGGAGCTGAAGTTGGAGCCCAAAAGAAAGCCCAAATAAAGTGGAAGTCACAACACAAGGTGGACACTTGAAGCATTTGGATGCGGAGTCAAGTGGGAGTTCACCGACACAGGACTTGCGTCATTCTCGTCCCTTAGGAGAGACCTTTTGGCACACTTGTTTTGGTCAACAAGTATAGCCAAGTTTAGGAGGCTATGGTTATGAACTTGTGGTTTTTTTATTTATACATGTTTGGTTGTTTTATGTTTTGCATATGGATTGTTAACTTAAAATCAACAACTTGCATAAAATTGGTTTCTTAGAAATCATTAGGTAATAAAATTGGTTTTATTAAAGGTTAATGATTTCACAATAAAATTGGTTTTATTAAAGGAACTTTGAAAATTGTTTTTTCAAACAAAGTACCATGCATTTGAATGCATGCAAATGAAGGTATGCAAATTGTTTTCCAATCTAGAATTTAGAAAACGTAAATCACTTTTAAAAACAAGTTTAACACCATCCTTTTATAAGACACTTGAATCACTTGGGAACTCGATGTGGGATAAAGGTCACCTAACCACATTGTACCAAACTTGTGAGTTTGAGGTGGGTTTGCCATATTTGTCGGATAAAGGTCACCTAACCGCTTGTATGTGCAAATTCACACATGTGTGTAAGTAGGACGACTTGATTTGGAAACCATGTGAATAGGGTCGCCGAAGCATGTCGTACAAAGGTGTTGATGGGATTAAACATGCCAACTAAACATATGATGTATAATCGATCCCATAAAACTAGAAGTTGCAAAGGGTTGCAATCGTCAAGCGTTGACTACCTTGTTAATTCAATAGTAGGATAAATGTCACCTAAATACTATGTGAATGTAACTTTGGATTCTAGATTTTAATCATTAATTGTCTTAAAGACATAAAAGGGTATTAACGATTAAAATGATTAAGGATATCGAAAATACTAAAACTGAGCTTTGTTCTTTTATAGATGGCCGCAAACAACGCACCTAACGGAATTATCCCACCTGTGCATAACTTATCACTGAGATCCATTCTGGATAAGGATCGTCTGAATTATAACAACTTTATGGATTGGTATCGAAACTTGAGAATTGTTCTCAAGCAAGAAAAGAAATCCTACATATTGGACGATCCTATTCCCGATGAACCTGACGTTAATGACTTGATGCCTATGCCGATTGGTTAAAATACACCGAGGATTCGGTGCAAGTTTCTTGCCTCATGTTGGGAACAATGATTCCCGAGATCCAAACGGATTTCGAGAATCATGGGGCGTATGACATGATCACCCCGCTTAAGGAAATGTTCCTTACTCAAGCTAGGGTGGAACGCTTTGAAACTGTTCGAGCGTTTCATGCATGTCGTTAGAAGAAACCCAATATGTGTCATCTTATGTACTTAAGATGAAAAGCCACATTGATTAGCTTGAACGGCTTAATTGTCCCATCTCAAAAGAGTTAGCAACAAATTTGATCTTCAATGGCTTAACTAAAAGGTTTGAGACGTTCGTCATGAATTACAACATGAACGGATGGGACAAGAGCATTTGTGATCTTCACGCAATGCTCAAGACAGCCGAAGCTGGCATGGGTAAACAGGTTTTACCCGTTCTTGTGATCAATGAGGGTGGCTTGAAGAAGAGGCATCATCCGGAACCCAAGGCAAAGGTTGCTAGTGGTAAAGGACAAGTCAAAGGCAAGTTCAAGGGAAAGGCAAAGACGGAACCCAAACCCAAGAAGCTAAAGGTTAGCGGTGAGGATCTGTGCTTTGGTTATGGATAGATAGGCCATTGAATGAGAAATTGTCCAACCTATCTCAAGGAGTTGAAAGCTAAGAGGGATGTGGGGCAAACCTCAGGTACAACTTTCATGATCCATATTGATCTTAACATTATTTATTTTAGAGTTAAGTGCCATTTTAGTACCTGTGGTATAGCCAACTACGCAACTTTAGTACCTAAACTTTATTTTGTGCAACTGGCTACCTTAGTTTCAAAAAACTTGCTATTTTAGTATTTTTGGCTATCCACATTAATTTTTTCTTGTTAAGTCAAGGGTAAACTTCTAATTTCAGTTATTTTATTAATTCATTAAAGAGTTAAGTGCCATTTTAGTACATGTGGTTTAGCCAACTACGCAACTTTAGTACCTAAACTTTAGTTAATAAAGTTGCGTAGTTGGCCAAACCACATGTACTAAAATGGCACTTAACTCTTCATTTAATCAAATTCCCCCTTTTGTAAAGGTTTTGTTTAGTTTATAAACATTTGGAAACCATAGGTACCGATAGTGTCAAATCTTAAACTAAATAGCCCCCGCCCCCTTTCTCTTTCGTTTTCCGGCTTCTGTCCTGATCTCAATACCGGCGGGATTCCGGCCATCTCAGCTCTGGCCAACTGGTTAATTTTCATTTTGAATTCCAACCCAAAATCTGCTATACAATATGTGCAGTGCATTGACCTGATTAAGCAGGGGATTAACAGCTCTGATTGACGAAATCGGAGGGCGGAATTGGGCGCAATTGTGTTGGTGTAATTAGTTGCATGATCCGTTATGACCAATTTTGACATTTCTATGGTTTATGAGGATTTGGGGGTCTTTCAAACTTGACTATAAAAGTATTCAGAACCAGCTTATGAACAAGTCAGTCACTTGTCCTACTGGCTAGTGCATCCCTCGTTAAAACTTTGTAAAAACCATAGGCGCGAGTTTGAGTCCCTGTCACCACATATTTTTTTGAGTTTACGATTAAATAATTGAAATTACAAGTTTACCCCTGACTTAACGAGAAAAAATTAACGGGGTTAGCAAAAAGTACTAAAATGACAAGTTTTTTTAAGCTGGGGTAGCTAGTTGCACAAAATAAAGTTTAGGTACTAAAGTTGCATAGTTGGCCAAACCATAGGTACTAAAGTGGCACTTAACTCTTTTTGAGTTTATGATAAAATAATTGAAATTACAAGTTTACCCCTGACTTAACGAGAAACAATTAACGGGGTTAGCAAAAAGTACTAAAATGGCAAGTTTTTTGAAGCTGGGGTAGCTAGTTGCACAAAATAAAGTTTAGGTACTAAAGTTGCGTTGTTGGCCAAACCACAGGTACTAAAGTGGAACTTAACTCTTTCTTTTAACACATGAGTATTGGATACATGATGTGGAACTCATATATGCAATTCATTGCAGGAGTTCAAAAGAAGAAGTGATTACAAGAAAGGAGATATAAGTCTCTTCATGGGCAATGGAGCAAAGGTTGACGTTCAAGCTCAAGGAGAGTATGTTTTGAAGCTCCCAAATGGTTTGGAAGTTATTTTGAAAAACATTTTGTATGCTCCTAGTTTGACTAGGAACATTATCTCCGTTTCTCTTTTAAGACAATATGGTTATGATTTAAAGTTTGTGGACAATGGTATATGTGCTTTCATGAATAATGTCTTTTATTTTAAAGCGATGACGTCTAATGGAATTTATGAATTAGTTCATGATGACACATCCGTTGATAACTCGTTGTACCAATCTAGCACCAAAAGACTCAAATTGGATTTGAGTAAGACTTTTCTTTGGCATTGTCGTCTTGGTCACATAAACAAGGATCGCATTCAAACACTTCAAAAGAATGGTCTTTTGGAATCAAATGATGATTCATTTGATAAGTGTGAATCTTTTTTATTGGGAAAGATGACCAAGGAGCCCTTTAGTATAACTAATGAAAGGGCGAAAGACATATTAGGTATCATACAATCGGATGTATGTGGTCCTTTTAAGACAATGACAAGAAATGGTGAAAGATACTTCATTACCTTTACCGACGATTATAGTCTCTATGGGTATGTGTTCTTGTTAAGACACAAAGATGAAGTCTTTGAAATGTTCAAAGTCTTCCAAAATGAAGTAGAAAATCAACTCAATAAAACCATCAAAGTACTTCGTTTGGATAGAGAAGGTGAATACCTTAGTGATGCTTTTCAAGATCATCTTAGGAGTTGTGGGATTGTCTCATAACTCACTCCACCCGGAACACCGCAACTTAATGGTGTGTCCGAGAGGAGGAATAGAACTCTATTGGATATGGTTCGATCTATGATGGCTTGAAGCACGTTGCCTCTATCATTTTGGGGTTTCGCATCGCTCTCGGCAGCCCGTATTTTAAATATGGCACCGACCAAGAAAGTGGACAAGACACCTTTTGAAATATGGCATGGAAGGGTTCCATCGTTATCATATTTAAAGGTATGGGGTTGTGAGGCCTATGTTAAGAACAACACAAGCCGATACACGTTTGGTTGACACTAGCAATCAACAAGAGGTTGTTGAGAATGATCAAATGGTTGATCAAAACACAAAACGTTTGCAAATCTGGTAGAATTAGCACCCCACCTGAAAGATATTGATTTTTCGTGGATGGATGCTATGTGGTAGATTCGGATGAGCCAACCACATACCGAGATGCAATGTCACAATCTGATTGTGAAAAATGGCTTGAAGCCATGAACGTAGAGATGCAATCCATGCATGATAACCAAGTATGGGACTTGGTTGTACTACCTCTAAATTCCAAACTGGTTGGAAGTAAGTCGGTTTTCAAGAATAAACCCGATATGCATGGAAACTTGGATACTTATAAGGCTAGACTTGTAGCAAAAGGTTTCACTCAAACTCAAGGATTAATTATGATGAAACCTACTCGCCCGTGGCGATGCTAAAGTCTATAAGGATATTGTTTGCCATAGCTGCATATTATGACTATGAGATATGGCAAATGGATGTCAAAACTGCTTTTCTAAATGGACACCTTGAGGAAGATGTCTATATGGTTCAGCCTGAAGTTTTTGTCGATCCACAACATCCTAATAAAGTATGCAAGTTAAAGAAGTAAATCTACGGATTGAAACAAGCATCTAGAAGTTGGAATCACCGTTTTGATGATGAAGTTAAGAAATTTGGATTCATCACAAACGCTGATGAAGCTTGTGTTTATAAGAAATCTAGTGGGATCATCATCACCTTTCTGGTATTGAATGTTGATGACATACTGCTATTTGGAAATGACATTCCAACCTTGGAGAGTGTAAAAGCCTGGCTTGGAAGTTGGTTTTCCATAAAGGATCTTGGTGAAGCCGCCTATATTCTGGGAATAAGGATCTATAGGGATAGATCAAGGCGGTAGATAGGTTTAAATCAAAGTGCATACATTGACAAAATCTTGAAAAGGTTCAAGATGGACAACTCTAAGAAAGGTTTGGTACCTATTGAAAGGGGAACAATATTGAGTGCATCTCAATGTCCAAGCTCGAAGGATGAGCAAGACAAATTGAATGGAATCCCATCTGCATCTGCTATAGGATCCATCATGTATGCCATGATATGCACGAGAGCGGATGTGTCATGCGCTTTGAGCATGACAAGTAGATACCAACAGAATCCGGGAGCAAGCCATTGGATGGCGGTTAAGAGCATATTGAAATACCTTATGAGGACTAAGGATATGTTTCTAATATATGGCTCTGGTGAGGAGGAACTCGTTGTAAAGGGTTACACTGATGCGAGTTTCCAAACTGATCGAGATGACTCCCGATCACAATCGGGATATGTCTTCATTCTAAATGGTGGTGCTGTCTCTTGGAAGATCACATAACAAGATGTGGTAGCGTTGTCCACCACAAAATATGAATACATCGCCGCCTCATTGGCAGCTCAAGAAGTTGCATGGATTAGAAAGTTCATGGCTGATCTAGGGGTAGTCCGTACCATTCAGGACCCTCTAGAAATCTTTTGTGACAACGAGGGTGCGATTGCTCAAATCAAGGAACCCCGTGCACATCAAAAGATAAGGCACATTGAGCGGAGATTCAACTACATAAGGGATGAAGTTGAAAAAGGAAAGATATGTATTCGCAAAGTTCACACTGATCAAAACATTGCGGATCCACTCACGAAGCTCCTTGAAAGGCCGAAGCATGAGGGTCATACTTGTGCCTTCGGACATCGATATTCTAGTGATTGTATTTGATCAAACTTTGTATTTGGATATCGGAACAATGTTATTTTGTCTCAATCATATGATTATGGTTTATGATTATGCTTTTGAGATATGTTCCATTTTAGCATGTTTAAATACGTGAATAAGTTAATTATTCTAAATGTCCATAGTCAATCACATTTGTTCCCACAAATGTGAAGGTAAGACTATTATGAACTTGGATTGGTAGATATTCATAAGCTATGAATATAGCAAGGGTTTGCTGCCAAGGTTCATAGATATTTATGGGATAAATATTGGACTGACCCGCACTCAAATGTTACTGCATGGAATCCTTGTGATTGGTGGTCATAAGTAAATTTGAGTAAAGGCGAATATCATAGTATCCTTCGACCTGAGATACATATTGGGTCTTGATATTCACCAAATATTATGCTTTGACTTAGTTCTTCGCTGCTCTGAAACATGACGGTACATAAGGCTAAGATCAGGTATGGTAAGAGGTGATTGTGAGAGATGTATGTAGTCAATAGGGGATTTGTCCCTCTTATTCGTTGAGAGTGAGATGTCTAAGGCCTGCTAAGTTAAATAAACAAAGAATGATCATTCTGTGTCTTTGGATTTGACATGACATCCGTGGCAAAAATATAAATGATAGATTCACCTAAATGATTTCGAGTCAGGGACTTGAAGGGGATGTTGTTATTGAATGGCACTTAGTCATATGTATTAGGGATAGTAAACCGTTGTTAGGCGGTATTTGCTATTTGCATCAATCTTCTATGTATCTTGTGCAAGTGGGAGATTGTTGGAATCGGTTTGCCCAAGACACATATTAGAGTTGATGTGGCTAGTACGTTATGATCCAGTCGGGTCATAGCCAATAACAAGCTAGACAAACACCAGGATATTTATTTAAGATGTGACTAACAAAAAAATATCAACAATTAGAATATTTGGAAATTGGATTTCTAAATATTTGCACTTGTATAATAAATAAATTACATGGATAATTAATGTTATGAGATATTTGCATTTTGCATATACGATGTTATTTAAATGGGTTAAATAACAATATGCAAAACCTACTGCTTTTGCATTTTGCATATACGATGTTATTTAAATGAGTTAAATAACAATATGCAAAACCTACCGCTTTTACACTTTTCATATACGAAGTTATTTAAGTTAGTTAAATAACAATATGAAACGCATACTGGATTTTGCATGTTATGTTATGTTATAACTTAAATAAATAAAATAGATTACTTGAGTTTGAATTTAGTGGGAATATTTGGCTGTGTTAGTGCACGGTTTTGCGTTTAGAGTCTTTGTATTTATCGTTAATGTTTATTTGATTATTAATGTAATATTTAATGTTTATATTTAACTAGTTCGTTAAGACTAAGTCTAGTTCGCTAGGGATGTTAGCGAACTAAGACTAGTTCGTTAAAGTTAAGTCTAGTTCGCTAGGGATGTTAGCGAACTAAGACATTATAATGTATTCCCTCATGATTCGTTAGGGGATGTTAACGAATCAGGGGGTGGTTCGCTATGTTAAATTATGTAAAGAAGGGGGAGCTGGTTCGCTAGGGGATGTTAGCGAACCAGGTCGCCTTCTATATATAGTGAACTATTGTTCACTTTAATGTTAGTTTTGAAAAAAAAAGTTTTGAGAAAAATTTCAGAGTGTAATATAAGTTTATTTCAGAAAAGCAATTACTCTCTCTCAAGCTTCATATTAATGTTATTGATAATATATACACTTATACAATACACTAAATCAAGGTTAATTATGAGATAGATCTTTAATAGTATAATTAACATATCTGAGATCTGTGTTATTGTTATTAACTATTAATCCGGGATCAAACAAGTGGTATCAGAGCTATTGGTGCTCTTTACACTTGATTTGGTGTTTTAAATTGGTTTTATTATTGAGTTTTTTCGATTTTTGTTTGATTTTGAATAAATTGGTATTTGATTTGGATGAATTATCGAAGAATTAGAGTGAATTTGTGTTGTTTAAGGTATTGTTGAGGTTTGGATTGGACGAATTGAGATTTGATTTGGATTTGAGTTATTTGGTTTTGATTTCGGTTTAAGTCCGAAATAGGGGTGTGATTTTTGGTTAATTTGGATTGGTTAAGGTGTTAATCGGTTACGAGGTTTTGTGTATTGGATTCGGAATTGGTTTATGAGTATTTTGGTAGTTTACTTGTGCAATTTGATTGAGTAACGAAGGTGTATTACAGATTTGGTATTAATGAGTTTCTGGGTTTAATCTTCATAATTTCTGGAATTTCGTTTGAAGGTTTGAAGATTTGAAGATGAATGTGATTTGTTATCTTCTTCGTGGTGATTCGCTATATTTTGATATTTGATTCGTTATCAAGAGTGCTAATTCGCTACCTTATTCGTTAGCCAGTTCGTGTGAGTTATTGATTCGTGTTATCTAGTTCGTTAACTAGATTAACCGATTCGTGTGACACGTGTTCTTCTTGGGATTTGTGTCATAACAACTTTTGCCACGTGGCATAAGGTGTCAGAGTTTGTTACAAACGGTTGTAACAACCTGATTCGTTATAGTATAATTGGCTACAGTGTTGATTCACTATCAACTGTAGCTGATTCGTTATCTTAATTCGCTAAGTTTATTTTGGCGATTCGTTATTAATTAATATATGATTCGCTAAACTAATCTTGATCAATTCGTTTGGTCAATCGTTAAGTTGACTTGGTCAATTCGTTTGGTCAATTCGTTAAGTTTACTTGGTCAATTCGTTTGGTCAATTCGTTAAGTTGACTTGGTCAATTCGTTTGGTCAATTCGCTAAGTTGACTCATGATTCGTTAAACCTTCATCACATTCATCCTTTGAGTGATTCGTTAATTTTATTTGTGATTCGTTAAGTTGACTCGTTAAGCTGACTTTTGATTCGCTAAAACACTCACCTCATTCGTTAAGACATGATTCGCTACACTATTGACAGTTCGTTATACTTGTTCATTGATTCGTTAACCACAGTTTGTAGTTCGCTATAATTGTTCACATCATTTAAACTTGTGAATTTATTTGTCAAATATGGCTGGTATGTATGCATTAGCGTCTCAAAACATGCTGATGCAACAGATGTTGCAACTTGATACCGAGATAGGTTCAAATTCTAAATGTCCAAGATTGATGAAGTTCAGTGATTTTGCCAAGTGGGAACCTCGGTTTCGTGCCCATTTGGGATCTGTTCATCCTGACTGCTCATATTGTCTTGATGAAGTTTATGTTGCACTAATGATTGGTGATGATACTATTGGGTATACTCCTAAAGCCGTTTCTCAATACTCACAAGAAGAGAAGAAAGCTTTAGAAATCGAGATAAAAGCATATTCTACTTTGACTATGGCTTTACCAGAAAATATCTTCCATCAAGTTGGTAGTATCAAGAGATGTGCATCTTTATTTCAACATCTGCGTATGAGAAGCATGAGAAACACAACTGAAAGTAAGAAAGTGATGCTCAAGTTTCAATTTCGAAACTTTAATTTATTGAAAGGAGAAACAGTTGAAGAGATGACTACAATATTTAGTCATTTAATTGCTGAAATGGACAAGATGAAAATGGAAATTTATGAAAGAGATAAAATTGACACTATCAAGAGTGTGCTTCCAAGTTCCTACTCAACATTTCTAATGGTTTTGAAAGAGAATGATTATTTTCTGAATGAAGACTTGACGGCACTTGAATTTCTACAAAAGATCGAAGCTAGAGAATATGATCTTAAGTGTCAAAAATCCTCCAAAGAAAATCAAGATCCAGCTTTCTATGGTGGAAGTATGCCTCTCAGTTCAACAATCTCTCCAATCACTGATTTTCTTACTCATGTGGCAAGTGAAAAAGAATCAACAATGTTTAATGATACAAAAGTTTGTTTTCACTCTGCTGGTAATTCGGGTGGTTCTGGAAGTTCGAAAAGTACAAATCCATTTGCTACACCACCTAGTGTTAATATGAAGGAAGATGAGCAAAACTTTGCTTTTCTGACGGCTTTTATGTCTTCATATGAAAACTTAGTGAGTAGTAAAATTGCCACATGTGATTTAACAGATGAGGACTATGATCAGATAGATCCAGATGATCTAGAAATCATGGATTTAAAATGGAACATGGCTATGATTGTTCGTAAAGTTAAAAGATTCATGCAGAGAACTGGAAAAGATCTTCCAGCTTCAAACAAGAAGTTGGGTTTTGACAAATTAAAAGTAAAGTGTTACAATTGTCAAGAATTCGGACATTTCGCGAAGGAGTGTGACAAACCAAGGAAAGAATAAACTGGACTTCATGGTCAAAGTCAAAATACTTCTTCACCACGAGGAAGTGATGCTGAAAAGAAACCATCTTCTTCTACAACACAAGAAATGTTAGCAGACGAAACTGATTGGTCACAACGGCTACTATGCAATGATGTTCAAGAAAATTTGGCTATGTTTGGGTTACATGAAGATTGTCAAAATACAACTGGTAGTGTGATGTCTTCCGATAATGATTCTGAATCTGATTCTAACGACTCTTGCGACAAACCTTCTGAATCAATATTTGCTTGCATGGCCAAGATCAATGAGGTTAGTAATTCTATTTCTACTACTTCATTTGTTAAAGCATCATGTGTTGACTGTGAATCTAATAACTCTAAGTTAGAAGCTTTGAAAAATCAAAATGATAATTTTATAAGAGAAATTGCTTCTCTTAAGGATACTTATTGACAATCTCTTGAGTCTCAAATGAGATCTCGAGAAAAGATTGACTCATTGTCAACAAGTAATCACGATCTCAAAGCTGAGTTATCGGTGAAAATGACCATTAATGACCAAAAGTTTCAGGAAATCTTGAAACATCGTTCTAAGATAATTGAGCTTGAGAATGAGGTTCTTGAGTTGAAGAACAAATTAGGGAAATTTAGGAATTCATCTTTTCTGTTGAATGAAATTATTGAAGTATCTGGAAAACAAAAAGATTCTAAGAAAGGTATTGGTTATGTTGAAATTCCACCACCTTTTCATAATGATTATAAAATTAATCCTTTTGCAAGAAAAGAAGAGGATTTGATTCAAAAGGAATCTGTGATTTCTGAAAAACCTAAAATGGTTAAACCTGAAATTTTCAAACCCCAAGTTGCTCCTTAAAAACCTCATGTGGAAAGTAAAAAGGTCTTTGTTGAAAATATTGACAAGGTGATTATTGAAGATGTGATTGAACCTGAGATTATACACAAGAATAAGAACATTCCTAGTTCTAATCATATTTTTTGTGAACCTCAAGAGTTTGAGGAAGCTGTGTATGGTTCATTCAAGTCTCAGATAAACAAGGAAGAAACTGTGACAACTAAACCAGTGAGGATAAAGAAGTCAGTTAAACCAAAAATTTCTGACGAGGACTTAATGCGTTTCATTAATCCTCCGAGTTCTAAGTCTTCTTCGGCTAGAGTTTTTAAGTTAAAAGGAATGGACACAATGTTCACTGAAAAAGACATTCCAATAAGTATTATTAAACCTGAACTTATTGAGAGTGTTTTTGTCAATGAAACTTCAAAAATTCAAGAACTTGAACGTGTGTATGCTCAAACAAAAACATCAGTTCAATCTAATCCATTGACTAAGGCAAACAATTTTTAAAACAAGCTAAGAAGATTAACTTTGTTAAGTCAACTGGAACAGATACACTAAAAAGTTTTTCAAACAGTTCTAATTTAGATTTTTATTTAAAGAAGAAATCTGACTTATCTAATGAGTTTGCTAAGAGCATGACTAAAAATGTGAGTCATCATCAATCATCTGCTTCATTTATTCCAATTACTTCTAAACATCATAATGTAGACATGCGACTTTGTTTTTTATGCGGTCAACAAGGTCATGTTGTGAAGAATTGTAGTCAACAGAACTATCAGAATCTTCATCCTTTTATCAAGGACAAATCTAAGCCAATTCCAGTGGTCAAGGAGATTCTGAAACGACCTGTGTCGTATGCTGATGATACTCATATTTTGTTCTCCGATGTGAATCCTTGGATGGTTCTTCATGTCAATGAGACACACAGTCAAGTGAAACCAAACATTCCAACTGAACCTATATGTCAAAACAAAAATTCAAATATTGTTCTGGCAGCTTATTTAAGACGAAAGTCTAGGAAGCCGGTAACTTATTCACAAGTGGCTGAACAACAATTGAAATATGTTAAAGTTAATGATCAAAGAGAAAATCAAAAGGTGCCCAAGACTGAGGCCTGGGCTGCCTTTTTGAACTAATCACTTTTGTTTGTGTTTAGGGTTCATCCAAGACCATTTCTGGTGAAAACTGGATCATGGATAGCGGATGTTCTCGTCATATCACTGGGAATCTCCACCTATTAACCAACGTAAGAAATATTCAAGGGGGTTGTGTAGCGTTTGCTGGGAATTCTGGGGGCATGATCACACAAGAGGGTGAAGTTTCAAATGGTCACATTACGTTTGAGAAAGTGAATTATTGCGACAAGGTTGATCATAACTTATTGAGTGTATCGCAGATTTGTGATAAAAAAATACACTACGATATTTACTGACAAAGAGTGTCTTATCTTGAAACCGGGTTATGTTATTCCCAAGGACATGGCTGTCATGCGATCACCACGATCAAATGATATTTATGTCTTAAATATGAGTTCTAAGATATCAACATCAATTGAAACATGTTTTGTCTCGAAAGCAACCGAGAAAGACTCGATTCTATGGCATCGTAGAATGGGTCACATACATGTCAGAAAGATGAATTATTTAATGGCAAATGACTTAGTTGAGGGTGTCTCGTTAAAGAATTTTAAGTTATCTGATCACTGCGTTGCATGCAAAAAGGGCAAGCAGAAGAAGAAGATACATCCCTCTAAGTTATTGAATTCCATTGATACTCCTCTTGAACGACTTCATATGGATTTGTTTGGTCCAGTGAATCGTGCGAGTATTTCAGGAGACTGGTATTGTCTGGTAGTGACAGATGATTATTCAAGATATTCATGGGTGTTATTTATGAGTTCATGTTGGTGCATGTTTTGTAATAGATGATCTTTTGTGTTTGTTAGAATTGAGAGCAACGTGTCGGACCGGTGCGGGACACGGTTTCCCAACGATTCACGGGGCAACGTGTTAGAGTGCGGAATCCTCTAACACGGCGATTCGGTGGTGATCAACAACGCGCGGTAACGATTCCTAAGACGGTTTGACACCTAGGGACGGAGGAAAGGACCGACACGTGAAGAACGGGCAGAGAGTATTTCAGCAGAGTGGTGGTTCGTGACTGTGTGTAGAATGTGTGCCCCCTTGTGAAATTTCCTAAGTTTCGTTTATATATCGAAAACTGGTTCGATCGAATGAGTCTCTCATTCGATCGAACGAGACCTGGTTCGATCGAATCAGTCACTGATTCGATCGAATCAGTTTCTTTTGACATTTTCAGTCCGTTAACTTAGTTTCACGATCGTTATCTTCATATCGAACCATCCTGATAGAACTGGGGACATACACATGACATTTCATGTCCTAACAATGAGTCCTGACCTCTGGAATCGTGTCTTCCAGGTAGTAAAGTCGTTTAATGTCATCAGCTTTGGTGGCTTGTTGTAGCTTCCCGATTCAGAATCGCTTTCGAGAATCGATTGGATCCTCTTGTTGGTACTCGAACTTGAAGCCATTTTTGATCCTTTGGTTAACTTTGAACTGTTGATCGAATGAGTCTGGTTCGATCGGACGAGTGCCTTATTCGATCGAATATGTTCTGATTCGATCGAATGTCTCTCTGGAAAACCGAACTGATCTTCTGAAAGTTATTCGATCGAATGTGTAACTGGTTCAATCGAATGGGTTAACAGATTCGATCGATTGAGTGTATGGTTTGATCGAACGGGTTCTGACAGTCGAATAAGACAGTGATCGAATGGACGGATCGAATGTGTGACTTATTCGATCAACTGGAGACTGGTTCGATCGAATGAACGAATCTGGTTCGATCGAATGAACTTGGAGTATTTCTAGGCGGGAAAAACTGATTCGGTCCAAGTTCAAACTGGTTTGATCGAATAGGAGGGCTATTCGATCGAATGAGTTCCAAAAATAGACTGGTTCGATCGGAAAATCTGGAAATTCCAAAATTAGGAGATTTTGACGGATTTCGAATTTTGAACCACAAACACGAATCTTAGAAGATCAAGGAGCAAAGTAAGATCAAAATGAGACTTTTAACACAAAAACAGATGAACACCAACCAAAAAACGGATCAAACACACCAAAAACACGAAGAACACGAAGAACGCGAAGAACGTTCTTGACGAAACTCGAACTTTTAAACACACTTTTCCAAGATCAAAACACCAAAATATGACAATTTTAACAGTTTTTGACAAGAACACGACGAACACCAAGATCAAAAACACCAAAAATTCGGAATTTTCCGGCAAAAATAACGATTTTCGAGAGAAAAACACGAATTTCACCACGAATCTAACGTGAATCAAGAACCAAAGGCTCTGATACCACTTTGTCGGACCGGTGCGGGACACGGTTTCCCAACGATTCACGGGGCAACGTGTTAGAGTGCGGAATCCTCTAACACGGCGATTCGGTGGTGATCAACAACGCGCGGTAACGATTCCTAAGACGGTTTGACACCTAGGGACGGAGGAAAGGACCGACACGTGAAGAACGGGCAGAGAGTATTTCAGCAGAGTGGTGGTTCGTGACTGTGTGTAGAATGTGTGCCCCCTTGTGAAATTTCCTAAGTTTCGTTTATATATCGAAAACTGGTTCGATCGAATGAGTCTCTCATTCGATCGAACGAGACCTGGTTCGATCGAATCAGTCACTGATTCGATCGAATCAGTTTCTTTTGACATTTTCAGTCCGTTAACTTAGTTTCACGATCGTTATCTTCATATCGAACCATCCTGATAGAACTGGGGACATACACATGACATTTCATGTCCTAACACAACGGTCAAATGGGAGTCTGTTGGGGCATTTTGTGACCGTCGCTATGCAATTCTGATCAGCGGAAATGAAGTACGAAGTTAGAACAACTTCACCATAGGCGAATTTATAACAACTTTGCCATAGGCGAAGTTGTAACAACTTCTGCCATAGGCGAAGTTAGAACAACTTCGCCATAGGCGAAGTTATAACAACTTCGCCTACTGGCCCAAGCCCAAGCCCGCGAAGTTGTTTTGTCTATATATATATGTGTCTTGTTTAGGTTTGAGAATCCAAAAAATTAGAGTATTGTGTGTTCAGTTCAAGTAGCTAGAGAGAAACAGAGAGGCAGAGTCGTGTGGGACGGCCCGAGGTAGAGCTCACCTCGGGTCGGCCGTGTCTTTGTTTTCGTGTTTGGTATGTAACGAGTTATGATTATTATATGAAAGGATCTGCAGATTCGTTTATCCCGTTCTTGTGTTTGTTCGTGTGTTTAAGTATGTGTAACCGTGTTCTTCGTCTTCTACACCAATAAACGAGTCTAGGAGGATTCCGCACTCCTAGACATCGTGCGGATCTTGTATCGATCGGCGACGCCCCGGGGGGACCTACAAGTGGTATCCGAGCCTTAGGCTCTTATGCTATGGTTCGAGATCTGCGTTTTGGTGTTTCTGGCACGTTTCTGATGCGTTTTTGGCCGAACAGCCGCCGCAGGCGAAGTTAAGGACAGGCGAAGTTATCAGTCAGGCGAAGTTATGGACAGGCGAAGTTATGGGGTTCAGTCGAAGTTGTCGCTTAAATTTTAGGGTTTTGGCGAAGTTATCAGTCAGGCGAAGTTATGGACAGGCGAAGTTATGGACAGGCGAAGTTAAGGAGGGGCGAAGTTGACTTTAGGCGAAGTTAAAAAAAAAAAAAAAAAAAATTGTTTGGAGTTTTCGTCTGTATGGCCAGGTGTACACGATTATTGTGAGACCGAAGACGTTGTTCCGTCAACGAGTGAAACTTGTTATCTCTTGGTCTTACGTGTGAACAAATACGTGTCAACTCTCGATATGGAGTTGAGGTTGTGAATGTGATATTGATTGAAACTGGATATTGACACATATTTGGGTGTTTGTGGGCAACGAAATAGTTGTTGTTCGAGGTTGACCAACTGAAGAAAGTCAGATTGAACTGAAGGTTTTCGTCATTACTGGATTGCGGTCAGAGCATATTATTTATGTTATTTTCTAGGCGTTCGAGAATTGGATCCTGAAACGTGATGCTTATTTATTAAAGTGAAAATTCTGGAACAAGTTGGATTTAATCGGGAATTAAAGTGTTTATGTTCTTGATCGTTATCCCTGGTGATTGAAGATGCTTCGGATTAATTAATGGTCATGTGTGTTAGATTCTGTCAAGGTGGTTTTGTGATGAAATTGATCACTTGATGTTGAGTAGTTGAAGATTAAACCTTATCGTATGCCGACGTGTTGGTGAAGTTGTGGAGGGAGCCCAACTTCACGTGTTGGTGAAGTCAGAAGGACTTCACGTGATTGGTTGAGATGATCAATTAGGCACGGGGATGCATGCATTTCAAAGACCTCAATCTATACAGTCGGAGAAGCTTACACTGAAGGGGAGATCTGAAATGGAAGACGCTGGGTGATTGGTAGATTTGTGAAGCTACAAGACAGTTTCAGACACGGCTGGTTGAAGAGCAAACAGAAGATCATCAGTTAAGAGGGAGTCTGTTGGTGCATGTTTTGTAACAGATGATCTTTTGTGTTTGTTAGAATTGAGAGCAACGGTCAAAGGGGAGTCTGTTGGTGCATTTTGTGACCGTCGCTATGCAATTCTGATCAGCGGAAACGAAGTACGAAGTTAGAACAACTTCACCATAGGCGAAGTTATAGCAACTTCGCCATAGGCGAAGTTGTAACAACTTCTGCCATAGGCGAAGTTAGAACAACTTCGCCATAGGCGAAGTTATAACAACTTCGCCTACTGGCCCAAGCCCAAGCCCGCGAAGTTGTTTTGTCTATATATATATGTGTCTTGTTTAGGTTTGAGAATCCAAAAAATTAGAGTATTGTGTGTTCAGTTCAAGTAGCTAGAGAGAAACAGAGAGGCAGAGTCGTGTGGGACGGCCCGAGGTAGAGCTCACCTCGGGTCGGCCGTGTCTTTGTTTTCGTGTTTGGTATGTAACGAGTTATGATTATTATATGAAAGGATCTGCAGATTCGTTTATCCCGTTCTTGTGTTTGTTCGTGTGTTTATGTATGTGTAACCGTGTTCTTCGTCTTCTACACCAATAAACGCGTCTAGGAGGATTCCGCACTCCTAGACATCGTGCGGATCTTGTATCGATCGGCGACGCCCCGGGGGACCTACAAGTGGTATCCGAGCCTTAGGCTCTTATGCTATGGTTCGAGATCTGCGTTTTGGTGTTTCTGGCATGTTTCTGATGCGTTTTTGGCCGAACAGCCGCCGCAGGCGAAGTTATGGACAGGCGAAGTTATCAGTCAGGCGAAGTTATGGACAGGCGAAGTTATGGGGTTCAGGCGAAGTTGTCGCTTAAATTTTAGGGTTTAGGCGAAGTTATCAGTCAGGCGAAGTTATGGACAGGCGAATTTATGGACAGGCGAAGTTAAGGAGGGGCGAAGTTGACATTAGGCGAAGTTAAAAAAAAAAAAAAAATTTGTTTGGAGTTTTCGTCTGTATGGCCAGGTGTACACGATTATTGTGAGACCGAAGACGTTGTTCCGTCAACGAGTGGAACTTGTTATCTCTTGGTCTTACGTGTGAACAAATACGTGTCAACTCTGGATATGGAGTTGAGGTTGTGAATGTGATATTGATTGAAACTGGATATTGACACATATTTGGGTGTTTGTGGGCAACGAAATAGTTGTTGTTCGAGGTTGACCAACTGAAGAAAGTCAAATTGAACTGAAGGTTTTCGTCATTACTGGATTGCGGTCAGAGCATATTATTTATGTTATTTTCTAGGCGTTCGTGAATTGGATCCTGAAACGTGATGCTTATTTATTAAAGTGAAAATTCTGGAACAAGTTGGATTTAATCGGGAATTAAAGTGTTTATGTTCTTGATCGTTATCCCTGGTGATTAAGATGCTTCGGATTAATTAATGGTCATGTGTGTTAGATTCTGTCAAGGTGGTTTTGTGATGAAATTGATCACTTGATGTTGAGTAGTTGAAGATTAAACCTTATCGTATGCCGACGTGTTGGTGAAGTTGTGGAGGGAGCCCAACTTCACGTGTTGGTGAAGTCAGAAGGACTTCACGTGATTGGTTGAGATGATCAATTAGGCACGGGGATGCATGCATTTCAAAGACCTCAATCTATACAGTTGAAGAAGCTTACACTGAAGGGGAGATCAGAAATGGAAGACGCTGGGTGATTGGTAGATTTGTGAAGCTACAAGATAGTTTCAGACACGGCTGGTTGAAGAGCAAACAGAAGATCATCAGTTAAGAGGGAGTCTGTTGGTGCATGTTTTGTAACAGATGATCTTTTGTGTTTGTTAGAATTGAGAGCAACAGTCAAAGGGGAGTCTGTTGGTGCATTTTGTGACCGTCGCTATGCAATTCTGATCAGCGGAAACGAAGTACGAAGTTAGAACAACTTCACCATAGGCGAAGTTGTAACAACTTCGCCATAGGCGAAGTTGTAACAACTTCTACCATAGGCGAAGTTAGAACAACTTCGCCATAGGCGAAGTTATAACAACTTCGCCTACTGGCCCAAGCCCAAGCCCGCGAAGTTGTTTTGTCTATATATATATGTGTCTTGTTTAGGTTTGAGAATCCAAAAAATTAGAGTATTGTGTGTTCAGTTCAAGTAGCTAGAGAGAAACAGAGAGGCAGAGTCGTGTGGGACGGCCCGAGGTAGAGCTCACCTCGGGTCGGCCGTGTCTTTGTTTTCGTGTTTGGTATGTAACGAGTTATGATTATTATATGAAAGGATCTGCAGATTCGTTTATCCCGTTCTTGTGTTTGTTCGTGTGTTTATGTATGTGTAACCGTGTTCTTCGTCTTCTACACCAATAAACGCGTCTAGGAGGATTCCGCACTCCTAGACATCGTGCGGATCTTGTATCGATTGGCGACGCCCCGCGAGGACTTACAGTTCAAAAGATCAAACACCGGTTTTGGTACACAACCTTATTACTATCATCGAATCACTGTATAAACAAAAAGTGAGGAGAATCCGAAGTGATAATGGTACTGAATTCAAAAACACTATATTGGATTTCTTTTGTATTCAAAAGGGAATTCACCGAGAATATAGTGCACCTTATGTAACTCAACAAAATGGTGTTGCTGAAAGGAAAAATAGAACTCTGATTGAAGCTACACGTACAATGCTCGCTGATTCAAAGCTTCCGGTTCAATTTTGGAATGAGGCAGTGAATACAGCTTGTTATACGCTTAATCGGGTTCTAACAGTGAGACGACTCAAGAGAACAAGTTACAAGATCTTAAATAATAGAAAACCTAATTTAAAGTACCTGGAACCATTTGGGTGTCCATGTACAATGTTGAAGAAGGATTCAGGTAAATTTGAAGAAAAAGCTATCGAAGGGTATTTCTTGGGATATGCATCTCCAAAGAAAAGGGTTTTTAATTTCACATCTGGCTGTGTTGAAGAATGGTACCATGTGGACTGTCAAAAGTACACAACCCCTCCTCAAGGGAAAGGTCCAGACTGGATGTTTGACTATGATAGTTTATTTAATTCTTTTACTCCTTCGACTGAAAACATCGATGAAGATCTGGTTAGAGCATACTTTGAAGAACAATTGAATATTCCAGGTTCTTCAAGTTCTAATACAGTTGAAGCTCAACCAGATGCTCCAACTGAAGACTCTCCAGTTGTTTCTCCAGTTGCTATTGATACTGTTTCTACTTCTTCTGATGATGATCAAGCTGAAGTTCAAGTTATTGATCTTGACAATGATAATGTTTTATCTCCAAAGTTGGGTGAACATTACACTAACTTATTTGATAATGTTGTTGTTCCTGAGAATCCCACTCTTCGGATTCATGGATATCATCCTCAGGAAAACATCATCGGAGAACTTGATTTGGGTGTTCGTACACGTCATCAAGTTGCTTCGTCAAGTGACAATAACATATTATGTGCTTACACTAATTTACATTATTCGGGAATCGTGAATGTTGCTAAATTCAATTGCTTTCTATCTCAAGTTGAGCCAACTACAGCTCGTAAGGCACTTAAAGATACTTCTTGGGTAGAAGCTATGCAAGAGGAATTACAGCAGTTTGCACATTTGGGTGTTTGGGATTTAATAGACAAACCTGCTAGAGTTAAGAAAGCTATTCCGACTAAGTGGGTATTTAAGTGTAAGAAGGACGATCGAGGGGTGATTGTCAGAAACAAAGCACGTCTAGTGGTGAAAGGTTTTTATCAGCAAGAGGGTATTGATTACACAGAGGTATATGCTCTAGTTGCAAGATTAGAGTCGATTCGAATCTTTCTGGCTTATGAAGCTTATAAGAATATCAAGGTTTATCAAATGGATGTTAAGAGTGCTTTTCTCAATGGTGAATTACACGAGGAAGTGTTTGTCCAACAACCACCTGGTTTTGAAGGTCCTGATTATCCAGACCGTGTTTACCGTTTAAACAAGGCTCTGTATGGTCTACATCAAGCCCCGAGAGCTTGGTATGGCATGCTCGCCAACCATCTGACTGATAATGGCTTCAAACGAGGAACTGTTGACTGCACTTTATTTCATAAGACTGTTGGTGATGATCTTCTTCTAGTTCAGATTTATGTTGATGACATTTTTTTTGGGTCTTCAAACGACACATTGTGTAAGGAGTTCGAGAAGTCCATGCAAACAAAGTTCGAGATGAGCTCGATGGGAGAGATGAATTTCTTTTTAGGGTTGCAGGTTCACCAGTCTGCTCACGGAATTTTTATTCATCAGACTAAGTATGTGAATGACGTCTTGAGCCGATTCAAGATTTCTGCCGGCAAAATCCCTTCTACTCCTCTTCCAGTGGGTCACAATTTATCACCAGATGAATTGGAGGATTCTGTTGATCCAACCCTTTATCGTGCTATGATTGGTTCTCTAATGTATTTAACGGCTTCTCGCCCTGATATTATGTTTGCTGTTTGTCTTTGTGCTAGGTATCAAGCAAGTCCACGAGTGACTCACCTAGCTGCAGTCAAGAGAATTCTTCAGTATTTGAGGGGAAATCCAGACATCGGGTTGTGGTACCCCAAGGATGATACGTTCTTTCTTACTGCCTACTCCGACTCAGATTATGGAGGATGCAAGATCAACTTCAAATCAACGACTGCGGGATGTCAATTCTTAGGAAACCGGCTTGTTTCCTGGCAGTGTAAGAAGCAGACAACTGTCTCCACTTCAACCGCTGAAGCTGAGTATGTTGCAGCCTCGAGTTGCTGTTCCCAGGTTTTGTGGATACAACAACATCTTCGCGACTACGGTTTGAAGTTTCTTACTACTCCTATCTTGATTGATAATTCTGCTGCTATTAGTATCACCAAGAATCCCGTACAACATTCTAAAACGAAACATATCGAAATTCGATATCATTTTATACGGGATTGCTATGAAAAGAAATTAATTGATCTTGAGAAAGTACATACTGATTTTCAAAAAGCCGATCTGTTTACTAAAGCTTTTGACAAAACGCGTTTTAAATTTTTGCTTGATTTAAACGGATTGAAGACCCTCGCTGATATCCTTAAACAAGGATGACTATCTTATTTTCTGTCATTTCTTTCTTTTAAATTTATTTTGGTTTTAGGGGGTGAAAATCTAGAAAAATACAAAAAGAGTGTGTTTTCGTTTGTATAGATAAAATCCAAAAACATTAAATTTTTCAAGCTTCAAAAATATTGTGATTTCTTTTCTTTAATGTTTTTCCTTTAAATATTTAGAAAAGCCAAAACATTTTAAAATTTTGAAAAACCAAAAAGAATGTGATTTATGTTTTGTACAGAAAAATTCGAAAATCCAAAAAGATTGTGAAGTTTATTTTGTTTATAAGAAAATTGAAAAAGACAAAAATATTGTGTTTTTAAAGTTGTACAGAGAAAAACCAAAAAGATTTTTGTAGACGTTTTTAGATTATTTTCTCGCTGAAAATTATGCCGGGTGTTTAAGTTTGTGAAGCATGCTTGCATGTCTTGGTCCTATGATTCACTTGTAAATTGAAGGTTAGCCATTTATTTATTAACTTAAGTTAACTGGGGCGATTAAATTTATCTTTTCTTTATTTTTTTGCTCCTCAAAATTTTGAGTTTTTGAAGCAAAAAGAGAAAATGATAGTACTTTGATTATCTTGACCCCAAGTTCAGCAAAAAGTAAGCTTAAAAGACTGTGTGCTTAATTGCATTGGTGCACTAGTAGGTCTTAAAACAACCCAGTAGAGTAAAGTACGTGATATAAACATAAAGAAACGCCAAATTGAAAGGGGTGTTAGTCTCTAGCAAAAGTCTCGGTGAGGATGGCAGAAATGTAATAACCGGTCATACTCAAGCCTTATATTTGTTGATCACCCAAAAATCAAATAAAGCAAATAACAAGCGTTAAGATTCTGGACACTGTGAATCTTTATGCGGCTTAACCATCTGGGTATTCATAAGCATGAATATTTCACTCGCTTTCTAGAGCAAACCCAAAGTCATTAAACTTGATCACCGCTGTACTTCGTACAATTTAAATTACTGACTTGATCAAAATCCGCTGTTAGTCATACAATTGTTCCTCCCTTGCGTGCGTCTTAATACCATTAAGAAACGGACCCCAGGGGATACAATGTATGTAAGCCGACAGATGGACTCGTGCATACTCACTCACAGTAAAGGAAACTTGATGCATTGCTCAAAATTTCTACAATTGGTATCAAAAATTTTGATCAACAATATAATGGTTTAAGTCAAGTTGGGGTGATTTGGCAAAAATCAAATTAAGCTTGAGCCGTGATTAGAGGCTGATAGTTTCTGATATTCTGTGCTTTAATTGAACAATTTTAATCATATCACAAAAATACTTGAATGTGTGTTATTAGATTTATGTGGACAACAATACCAATGACCGACTTATCGCCAGTCATAATATCGCTGAAATATAAAACTGTGATGGAAGGGCAATTTGGTCAATATGATTATCTTCTCAAACTCAACAAAAATACAAAAATATGTACTGTTTTTGCTAAAAAAAAATATTTTTGTCTTCTTTATACAAAAATTCTTATATAAATGTTTAAGTTATGTTTCGGAAATCTGAAACAATTTATTTTTAATATAATTGGTTGTCGGGATAAAAGGGTTTCTCGTTAACCTAATTTCTTAATTTATTTAATTCTTTATTTATTTCATTAATTTATTTTATTTATTTAATTTAAAATTAAATAATTAAATAAAAGTGTTTAATTCGCTAAAATCCCATTCGTTATGCATGGATAACGAACTAGGTGATTCATAGCGAACTACCTTCTGGTTCGCTAACCTAATTCGCTTCCGCACTCTGTAACGAATCATCCCTTCGTTATGCATATTTAACGAATCATGACACGAATCATGTCTTGATTCGCTACCTTTAATTTAACGAATCAAGTAGCGATTCGCCCTCTTAAGGTAACGAATGAGTTAGCGAATGGGCTTATTCGGTAACTTTAAGTTAAACGAATCGTTTGATTCGTGAAACTTGTGCCTAGGGCTTTGTGCATTGATATATAAGACAAGAAAACGAATAGTATTCCACTGTTCGTCTTCTTTCTTCATCTTTAAGAAACCTATTCAAATTCTCTCTGAAAATTCAACCTTTCCGTTTGAATACTTCAAAGATCGATTTGAGTTTCTAAGGTATAACTGTTCTTGGCGATATCAATTTCGTCAATAAAAAAAATGGCCATGTATTGACTGTTAAATTATGAAATTTCAGGGTTTAAGGGTTTTGAACTTTTGAAACTCATTTGTGTATAATTTATGTTCATAATTGTATGATTTTGATATCATTATGATCGGAATCACTTTCCGATACCCTTGGTGGAATCTAATCAACATTTGATTATTGTTTGCTGGGTTAGTTATTGTTTGTGTTATTGATGTTTACTGTTGGTTCGTTTGATCCTTAGTACATTTAGGTATTGAGTCTCAATCTCATTCACCTACATTCACTAGTGTGTTTCCGAGCTCAACGAGCTGATTATCTTGATGGTTCAACGATAGTTATGGCCTACTTGAATCTGGGTTTAAGATGTTGACTATTGTTGTTCATGTTAATTTTGACCTTGACTTTGTGAAGCCAAAGATTAAGTCTTAATTCTAACCATTCGTTAGTCTTAGCGAATTGGAACTGTTTCGTGCCCAATTCGTTAAGATTTTACACGAACTAGCTTAGCGAATAAGATGTTACACGAATCAGAGTTTGATTCGCTTAAAATATAAGGAACTAGAGTTTAGTTCGTTAAAATTAATTGATGATTCGCTAGGTTTAGTTCGTTAAGGTATTTACTTGATAGCGAATCGCCTGATTCGTTATCTGTGTATAACGAATCAGTGTGATTCTTAACGAATGACATTTAAAAAAAATAAAAAAAAAATGGTGATATCTTTTAACTAATTAATTAGCTAAATTTAATATTCATTTAATTTAATTAAAGGATTTAAATCATCTAATACGCGTAACTAGATTAATTACACATATCTTTTGATTATATACGGTGATATCTATTCTCATATTCGTTTTTATTTATATAGTTAAACATGGCTGATCAAGAACAACAAAATCAACCACCACAGGAACAACCTCGTCAAGAACAACCACAACAACCAGATCAACAAGCTGAAATGATTTTATTACCGTTTGATAAGAAGCACAACATCTGTGCTTATGTTAATCACGACGTGACTGATTTAAGGACGTTCGGAGCTATGTTGACTTTTTTACGCCGTTCGAAGATACATTATGCAATCACTGCTAAACCTAAGGTGTATCTTAGTATAATCAGGCAGTTTTGGAACACGGCGGTATATGTTGAGGAAAATAATTGGGTTCAAGCTACAATTAATCAGATTCCTATCACGATTGATGTTGAGGTCATTCGTCGGGTACTTCAATTTGACGATAGTGATGATTACCCGAGTGAATTTGACAGGACGCTGGTTAGGGGTCTATTCACAAGATTAAATTATGGGGGTGATATTCGTCGGTCTATGTTGAACAAGAATGGGTTGTGTCCACCATACAAGTATCTGCTGCATGTTTTGCTTCACTGTATGAGTGGACGTCGAGGCGGTTTTGACGAATGTGGACTAAGTTTACAATCGGCGTTTGTTGCCCTAATCCTGAACAAACCATTCAACTACTCAGAACTTATCTTTGAGCATCTGAAAGAGCAAGTTCAGCAAACTCTACCGTCGAAGAAGTTCTTAATGTATCCACGCTTTTTACAGCTAATTATTCAGGATCTGATACCGAATTTGGTGATTGATCGATCGTTGGTGAACGATGTTCTTGATATGGAACATATAAAAGCTGAAACGGTGCATCATATGTTAATATATAGAAAAGACAAGCCACAAGACAAACGGATGATTGGTCATGTAATCAATCCGGATTACGTATGTCCTCCTAATGAGCGCTGGATCCATGATGATTCGGATTCCGAGCGTGAAGGGGGAGAAGGTGGGAACAATGATGGTGGAGATAATGATGGTGGAGATGATGATGGTAACAATGATGGTGGTAATGGTAATGGTGGAGCTGGTGAACAAGCTCTTAAAGAACAACAAGATGCAGTCGATGCTGCGCTAGCTGCCACCATGAAAGCTCAGCTAGAACGAAAATGAAAGGGCAAAGCTGTAGCTACTGGTGAACCATCGAAGAAGCCCGTGTGTCTGCTTGGGCTGGGGTAATTATTGGAACACCACCACCACGTCAATCAACTACTCAAAGGTCGGCGGTGCCGCTAACTACTAGCACTCCGACGCTCACCTTGACAACGACGATGGTGTCACATGAGAGGCTCGGTCTTATTCCTCAAATGGCGTTTACCGAGATACCGAGGCCTCCTGCTGTGTTGTCTACAGTATTTCCCACCACATCAATGAGACCTCCTCATCTGCCAACAACTACTCTTCCTCCACCTCCGCCGAGTGATGTCTCTTTTATAAGGATTACTCGACCTCAAGGACCTGTTCATCCATCCGTATACAACTTGCCACCAGGTCGTCAAACTGAATTGCTGCTAAATCTGCTACACTTATATGAAAATCAAATGGCAGCCGATCGACAAACTCAAGAACGACTCATGGAGAATTAACTGTCAGAAGGAGACTAAGTCGTTGCATGCGATCGTTGAGTCTCAGGGGGTTAAATTAAAGGAACAAGATAAGTTGATTTTACAATTAACTTGCAAAGAAGATGCCCTCAAGAAACTCAAAAATGACGATGATGATCCTGACAAATATGATGCTGGAGGTGAGCCTAAACATTCGCATGGTTCATCCTCTGGTGCTAGTGTTAGTGGCGCTGATGAGTCGAGCAAGCAGATAATTACCTATCAAGATCCAACAGCTGCCAAGCCAATTGAAATGATTGAGGCTAACAAGGTGATATTTATTGATGGATCGGGGATGGTAGAAGTGTGGTGAACAGAGATGAGATAGAGGTCGGTGAGTTGGTGGTTAGATCTTTGACACAGGAGCAGATTTCGATTCTGCTTGGGCTGAATGGCGATCAGTTGACTGCTTTAGAGACTGAGCCCGATGTCGAAGTGATTAATGAGGATGAAATAGAAGTTGATCCGTTATTCATGGATACGGATTTTATTTATGAGAACGAGGAGATTGAGATGGAGGATGTGACAGCTGAAGAGTACCCGGACTTGTATCAACACGTAAACGTTGATCAAGGTGCTCCGGTATTTCATGAAGACGTAATTAAAAGAGACTGAGGATGAACTGGAGAAGATTGTGCAGCGAACTGTTCCCTCACTCAAAGAAGTGACTGATGATGACATAGAAAGATGGTTCAAACGTCAAAAAGTGGGAAGATCATCAGTGCTTATCGATATGTAGATCAGGAAAGAAAAGATGCTGCTGCTGCTTGGATTGAAGCTAATCAGGTGACTACCTTCAAGACTGTCTCTAAGGTACATGGTGATATTGTCTCCTGGCTCTATGATTCAGACCTTAAGGTATGTATAGTCAAGTGGGAAAAGGGTGTCCAGTATTACGAGAGGATAATGGATGTTTTAACTCTACCGCGTTGGGATGTACGTATCCTCGCGAGACGTCCATTTATCAATCGTGGGGTCACCGAACGGCTGAGTGGTTTCATCAACACTTACTATTCGAGGTCAATCATGGCTTCAAATTCTTCAAGACCCAGGTCCCAAGACGTAAGCGCACTGATGAGATTGATCCAAGGACCGCTGGAAGAAACTTGTCTTGAATGTGAGCCGCCAAAGACAATGAAAAGAGTTCCTGTGAAGACAATGCCTCAAGATATTTATCTGTCTTTCAATCGTTGGTACTATGACAATCGTACTGGCGAGGCCGTTATTGTTCGTGGTCGAGGACTACAGACCGAGCTCATCAAGATAATCGACCCGATGTGGTTGGTTAATTTATTAGAGACAGACAACGACGTGCTACACAGGAAGCAGATTTTGTTTGAACGCCAAGAAGATTACGACCTGGCTATGCAATTCCAACGAGTCGTTCGTGTGTGTCACGAACATGGAATTCATAGTTGTAGAGACTGGCAGTCCAAGCGCTTCAAATAAGTTAAAGACAAAGAGCTCAAGACGAGGGGGTGTCTGTTACTGCACGCTTTTGCGTCTAGAGTCTTTGTATTTATCGTTAATGTTTATTTGATTATTAATGTAATATTTAATGTTTATATTTAACTAGTTCGTTAAGACTAAGTCTAGTTCGCTAGGGATGTTAGCGAACTAAGACTAGTTCATTAAAGTTAAGTCTAGTTCGCTAGGTATGTTAGCGAACTAAGACATTATAATGTATTCCCTCCTGATTCGTTAGGGGATGTTAACGAATCAGGGGGTGGTTCGCTATGTTAAATTATGTAACGAAGGGGGAGCTGGTTCGCTAGGGGATGTTAGCGAACCAGGTCGCCTTCTATATATAGTGAATTACTGTTCACTTTAATGTTAGTTTTGAAAAAAAAAGTTTTTGAGAAAAATTTCAAAGTGTAATATAAGTTTATTTCAGAAAAGCAATTACTCTCCCTCAAGCTTCATATTAATATTATTGATAATATATACACTTATACAATACACTAAATCAAGGTTAATTATGAGATAGATCTTTAATAGTATAATTAACATATCTGAGATCTGTGTTATTGTTATTAACTGTTAATCTGGGATCAAACAAGCTGCACACTTTTTCCCCTTCTCTCTCCTCACTTAATTGCTTTATTTACTCCAAGACATGCAATAGTGGTGGTTGGTTGAATTAAATAGTGCATTGGTAACTCACAACTCTCTCATATACACACAAGTTGCAAGTAAAATTTTCTTAATTTTCTCTCTTGATTTCTGCCAAGGAAAGAAATATCAAGGAAGAGTTTTCCAAGTGTAAATCCTAGCAATATCAAGGTGTTTGTTGGAAGCTTTAAGGGTATACAAGCTTGAGGTTCTTCTATCTTGAAGACTTGCCCTTCATATCATATCTCCTCATTTTCTTGGACTTTTTAAGGTAGTATGCTATGTACACCCTATTGTTGTTTATATTGGTAAATATGCATATTCGTATATGGATCCGGGGCTTGGGTTTTGCATATAAAATCGGTTTTAATTTATCTAATTAACAAGATCTAAACCTTATCTATCCGCTGCGTTTTTCATATAAATGGGTTTATATAACTTTGGTAATCTTGTTAAATTCCAACAATGGGCTTAAGCCCAAGATCTATCCTCCTCCTTATTAAACCAAGTCGATTAATTACCCATATTTATTTAGCCATCACAAGCCCGATTCATAATAACTCATATTCTATTTTTTTAATCGAAACGAAAAAAACAGGATGTTACAAGTCATCCCTCCTTAAAGAGGTTTCGTCCCCGAAACCTAACTATTACTTAAACAATCCCGGGTAAAACTAGCGTATCTCTTCTTCAACTTCCCAAGTGGCATCTGATCCCTTATGGTGCATCCATATCACCTTCACCAAAGGGATAACTTCATGACGAACCTGTTTTTCCTTGCGGTCAATGATCACTACAGGCGGCTCGATATAGTTCAACTGTTCATCAACCTCAACATCTACTAATGGTACATGCGACGTATCATCAGCCAGACATTTTCTCAGATGAGAAACATTAAAGGTCGAGTGAATTTCCTCTAGCTCTTCAAGTAAGTCTATCTTGTAAGCTACCTCACCCACACGCTCAACAATCTTAAACGATCTAATATATATTGGACTTAACTTTCCTCTCTTCCTGAAACGAATAATTCCTTTCCAAAGCGAGACCTTGAGCATCACATTGTCACCAACGTTAAACTCAATCGGTCGTCGCCGCTTATCAGCATATAACTTTTGTCTATCTTGAGCAGCTTTCATTCTTGCCTTGATCTGATCGAACTTTGAAGAGGTTTCTTGCACAACCTCTAAGCTTCCCATTTCTTTCTGACCAATCTCTCCCCAACATACAGGAGTTCTACAACGTATCCCATACAACATTTCGAACGATGGCATACTAATTCTTGAATGGTAGCTGTTGTTATAGGAGAACTCCGCCAGATGCAGATGATCATCCCAACTTTCTCCAAAGTCTAAAACACAAGCACGTAGCATATCCTCAAGGGTTTGGATCATCCTTTCAGACTGTCCATCTGTTTGAGGATGATATGCCGTACTGATGTTCAACCTCGTCACCATAGCTTCATGGCACTTCTTCCAGAACCTCGAAGTTAAACGAGTATCTCTATCAGACATGATCAATAGTGGCACTCCATGTTTAGTCATAACCTCCTTGATGAACAAACTTGATAACATTTCTGACGATATAGCCTCTCGTATAGGCAGAAAGTGAGTGCTTTTGGCCAAACGGTCCACTATCACCAAAATGGTATCATGATGCTTAGCTGTACGAGGTAGCTTAGTTATGAAATCCATGGTGATGTGTTCCCATTTCTATTGTGGTATCTCCAGAGGTTGCATCTTTCCATAAGGCTTCTGATGTTCGGCTTTACTTGTAAACAAGTTAAGCACTTACTGACATAATCTATTACATCATTCTTCGTACCCGGCCACCAATAGTCTCTCCTCAAGTTTTGGTACATCTTATTGGATCCTGGATGGATCGAATACCTGACTTATGAGCTTCATCTAAGATCCGACCTCTAAGACCTCCATAACGTGGAATCTACATACGGTTATATCTAGTCTTGACACCATGCGTGTTTTCCATCAACTCATCTTGCTGACTGAAAATCCTTTCTTTCTTTACTAGCCCTTCGTCTACCAGCACCTATGACTGCACTTTGATGATTTCTTCAAAAAGACTTGAATTCATAATCAAGTGGTATGACTTCACTGTTGCAATGACTTCCTCATTCTTACGACTTAGCGCGTCAGCGACCACATTAGCTTTACCAGGATAGTACTTAATGTCGCATTCTTAATACATTATCAATTCTAACCATCTTCTCTGTCTCATTTTCAGCTCTTTCTGCTCGAAGAAGTAATTTAAACTTTTATGATCTGTGTAAATAGTACACTTAGTACCATACAGATAGTGCTCCATATCTTAAGAGCGTGCACTACTGCTGCTAGCTTTAAATCATGCGTTGGATAAGTACTCTCATAGACTTTCAACTGTCTAGACGCATAAGCTATCACTTTTCCTCGTTGCATCAACACGCAACCCAACCCACGATGCGAAGCATCAGTACAAATAACCAAATCCATGTCACCTCGGGTAAGGCAAGGATTGGAACTTGCGTGAGTCTTCTCTTTAGTTCCTCAAAAGCTTCTTCTTGAAACTTACCCCAACTGAATACTACCAACTTTCGGGTCATACCGGTCAACGGTGCGGCTCTCTTGGAAAAACCTTCGATGAATTTCCTATAGTAGCCAGCTAACCCTAAGAAGCTTCGTATGTCAGTCGGGTTCTATGAAGTCTTCCAATTCGTTATCGCCTCAATCTTAGTTGGGTCCATGGTAATCCCTTTAGGATTAATCACGTGACCTTGAAATTGAACTTCTCACAACCAAAACGCGCATTTCGAAAACTTAGCCTACAGTTTCTCCTTTTTCAGAGTCTCCAATACCTCCCTCAGATGCTCGGCATGATCAGACTCGCTCTTTGAATAGATCAATATGTCACACCCTCAAAATCCACTAACGGAGTTTTACCGTTAGAGGGTGTGAACTAACAGGATCGGAATCATTGTTATAATCAAACCATAAAAACATTGATGAAAATAAGTGCGGAAGCGTAAATATATAAGCCAAGTGTTGCGCCACGCAGGACGACTTAAAAACCCACATAGTAACAGTTTTAAACAAGTTTGCAAAAATCAATAGTGTTCAAAACAATGCATGATCCTATACCGCGCGCCCGCCTCGGCTACCTGAGAATAACATACTAAAAGTGTCAACACGAGGTTGGTGAGTTAACAAGTTTATATAAAATAAAGCGTTTAGCGTGTTGCGTTCAGCGTTTTGCGTTCAGCGTTTTGCGTTTAGCGTTTTGCGTTTACCAGATAGTGTTAAATCAATTATATATCGATAGGTAGCTAGCCTATACAACAAGTATTACTAAGTATTCGACACCGAAGCTGACTGTTTATCATGTGCCTTGCCACCAGGTCTATCCCGACCATGGTAATGTGTTAGCCAAAATTACACCCACTCGACCTCCAGTCGAGCTTAGCGTTGGGTGGGGTTTGTCAAACCCAGTAGTACTACTCAACAGTGACTCGCTATTTTCCAATACTAAACGGTTCGATGTGTAGGACTTCAATTGTTTCGTTTGCCACTTAGCCTTTACAAGTGATATATAATTTACTAACAAAATCTAAAAGCGTTTTCGGAGTATGTTATCTCCCCCAAGTGAAAGCGTTTAAAGAATTTAAAAGGGATAAGTGAAACTCACTGTTTGCGAAGAATTCCCAAAAACAAGTCACCCAAGTGATGTGCGTCGCAGAAAACTCTCACTAGCGTTCTATAACAACAAGGAGATTTTCTAAGTGTCGGAACTATTATCGAGTCTCTAGACTCGGCACATAATACCTATGCAAAAAATACGTTTCGTGTTTCGTTTGTGACTCGTGTGTGACTTAACAAGCACATTTGTGATACGTTACGTGTGTGAACAACTATTTACGTGTTAAGTGTTAATGGTGTACATATTTAGCAAATATTCCCCGCAAGGGAAATTTGGTCAAAACATAACAATCATTCAGTAATTATTCCCCGCAAGGGCAATTTGGTCAAAACATAACAATTATCCAGTAACAAGCATGTTTCATGCATTTTCACAAAGTTCAGCAACTAATTTCGTCAATACAGAATTCTACTTGAAAGATTACTCTATTCAACAGATTATAGCATCTCAATTAATTCACCAAAAATCTTCACAAAAGAATACATGAATTAGGTTTCCAGAACATATTTTATTATATTTTTATTTCACATAGATTTCTCACAATGATCAAAACATTACAGCAAACGCATAACAGTCAAATTCATGCGCAACAGAATATTATTTATAATTCCTGTTTAATGGAAAATCCAATTAATGCAAGACCAATTGGGTTTGGTTCTTAACTCAACAAGTTAACTTCCAGAAGTGGAACCAACCCATTTGGTCTTGTAGTTCACGAGATATAATATTTACAAAACAACCTATCATCAGGTCTCACAATTCAGATTTGCACAACGTTTTTGTAAAATCATAAAAGTTAACTTTTACACGTCCAAAAATTGCAAATTTATATTCCTTAGAAACTAGACTCAACATAGCATCTTGTAGTGTTAATAACCTTGACCAATTTCCACAATAAAATTTAGTTACAGTCAACTGAACATCAACAACACAATCTGTCCAGAAACAGTTTGCATCCCAACTCAACATATTAACCATCTATAGACCACAATCCGTTCATATGACATTCTAGACACCATAATCACTATCCATGCACATCAATTACACACCACATACATGATTAGGGTTTTACTTGAACTCAAAATCAGAGAAACAAGTGATTAACATGCAATAACATCGATTGTAGTTATCAAATCAACAATCAATACATAATTAAACATCATCTAATCAAAAAAAAGCATATGAGCACCATATATATAATTTTCGGAATCTAGGGTTTTAGATTAACCCATTCAAAATCAAAATTAAGCATAAAGGATGCATAGAATAGTTGTTTATACCTTCCTAGCACCTTAATCTTCAACAAAAAGCTTGAAATTGATTGTATGTATGTCGACGGCAGCCAAGGGAGCCAAGGGGGGGGGGGGCGATCGGGTTTGTGAGGGAGAGAGGGAGATTAGGGTTTTAATATTATTAATAATAAGATGTTACACTTTAGTCCCTCAATTTCTAGTTTGTACTTTTCTAGCTTATTTTAACTAGTTCTTGTTTCTTTTCTAGCATCACACATAATATAATCAAGTATCACATATGTCTAACACATAATTATTACATAATTATTGTTTTGACGTTTTTCGTTTATTCACCAATGGTTTGCGTCAACTCGTTTGCGTTTCGGTGCAATTCCCGAAAGACTATGCATGTAGTAATTGTCAAGCGTCATTTAAACCCTTAGTTTAAATGTAATGAGATGTGCGTTATAGTTTTTGTGATCTTATGTTTGAATTAACGGAGTTTGAGTTAACAGAATTAATCTGAAATTGACAAGTGTCACATCATTCCCATGTTAAAGAATTTTCGTCCCGAAAATTTGATTCAAGTCGTGATGAGTGTCTGAAAAAGTAAGAAAAATTTTCAGTTTGTCATATCATCCCCTAGTAGAAAGAAATTTAGTCCCGAAATTTAATTCATACCTCCGGTGATTTCTGACGGTTTGCCGGGTTTCGCGGTTTTCGGTGTTTGGTCAGCCCTTCAAAAAGGTGAGGATACTTTTTCATCATTTGATCCTCGCGTTCCCACGTGAACTCCGGTCCACTTCTCGAGTTCCAACGAACCTTAACAATTGGAATTTTGCTGTGCTTGAGTGTTTTGGTTTCCCAATCCAAAACTTCGACTGGTTCATCAATGAAGCGTAACTGTTCATCAACTTGCAATTCGTCCAAAGGAACTGCTTGGGTTTCATCGGAAAGGCATTTCTTCAAATTGGATACGTGGAATACATTGTGTACGCCACTGAGTTCTGTTGGCAAATCCAGTCGGTACGCCACCGGACCAATGCGCTCAGTAATTCGGTAAGGACCAACGTATCGTGGGTTGAGTTTGTTTCGCTTCCCAAAGCGAACCACACCTTTCCAAGGTGAGACTTTGAGTAATACTTGATCGTTCACTTGAAATTCTAGAGGCTTTCGGCGCTTGTCGGCGTAACTCTTTTGACGATCCCGTGCTGCTGCCATGCGGTTTCGGATTTGAACAATCTTTTCAGAGGTTTCGAGTACCAGTTCTGGACCAGTGATTTGGCTGTCACCCACCTCTGCCCAGCAGAGAGGTGATCGACACTTCCGTCTGTACAACGCTTCAAACGGCGCTGCTTTAATACTTACGTGGTAGCTGTTATTATACGAAAATTCTACCAATGGTAAGTGGGGTTCCCAACTTTTTCCGAAATCCAACACGCATGCACGCAACATGTCCTCCAAGGTCTGAATGGTGCGTACACTTTTCCCATCCGTCTGAGGATGGTATGCAGTGCTCATATCCAGGCGGGTACCTAGTGCGCTTTGTAGTGACTTCCAAAAGTGCGAAGTGAAACGAGAATCTCGATCAGAAATGATTGAGACAGGCATTCCGTGTCTAGACACTACTTCCTTCATGTAGACGCGAGTCAATCTTTCCATTTTGTTCGATTCCTTAATCGCCAAGAAGTGTGCAGACTTAGTCAATCGGTCAACGATCACCCAGATGGTATCGCATCCCGTCGGTGTTTTGGTTAATCCCCTGATAAAATCCATTGAAATGTGTTCCCATTTCCACATTGGAAGTTCCGGTTGCTGTAGCAGGCCAGATGGTTTCTGATATTCTATTTTGACTCTTGCGCAAGTCAAGCATTTGCTCACATAGGTGGCAATGTCGGCTTTCATGTTTGGCCACCAGTAAAGTGCCTTTAAGTCATGGTACATTTTATCTGAGCCGGGGTGGATAGAATATCGGGACTTGTGAGCTTCGTCCATCACTAGAGTTCCGAAGCTTTCTATCTTGCTTTCTCCTCCGCTGTGAAGGCTTTTCTCTCTGAAGGACCAAGGAGTTAGCCACCTTCCGGGTGAGAGGATAGACCTGGAGAAAGAAAGGGATGAATCATCCTCGCTTCGCGGGAACAACAAAAACCTGGTTGCTCCGTTATATGCATGCTAATGGGGCAAGTATGTTTCTCATTGTGGTTTACCTTCATCTTTTTCGTGGTCAGCCACTAGAGCAAGTAAGAGAACCTACTCTCGCGCTGTCTTGTTCAAGCAACCCGTAAAGTCGGTTCCCGTGGACTGATTCTAGTGCTTCATACGTTACAAGACAAGGGCATCGGATGAGTGACATTGGAATGAAACTTCCTGATGGTCTCGATTTGCCGCTCAACTCTCCGTATCGTGGAACCCAAATCCGGTTCTCGAAATATCGGACCCCGTCCAATTTGGTTTCAAGTTGCTTGTTCATGCCCCGCATGAGTTCTGATGGAAGATTATCATCTTTCAAGGCTTCGAGTTGCGCATCGCGAATCTGATCGGGTAAGTTGGCATGAATCGTGAGTTGCAATGCTCGCACTCGCCTAGGTTTATCGTTTTCTTTTCTGCTGAGAGCGTCGGCCACTACATTGGCCTTTCCAGGGTGGTACTTGATGGCACAATCATAATCCTTAAGCAGCTCGACCCAACGACGCTGTCGCATGTTCAGCTCCTTCTGATCGTAGATATGTTGGAGACTCTTGTGGTCGGTGTAAATGGTAAACTTGGTACCGTACAAGTAATGCCTCCATATCTTAAGGGCAAACACCACAGCTCCAAGTTCTAAGTCATGGGTCGTGTAGTTCTTCTCGTGAATCCGTAGTTGTCGAGAGTCATAGGCTATAACCTTCTCGAGTTGCATCAACACGCAACCGAGACCTTGTATCGATGCGTCACAATGTACCTCAAAATTCTCTGTTCCCTCGGGGAGGGCTAGAATAGAGGCGCTACAGAGTTTGGTTTTCAACATTGGAAAGCAGATTCTTGCACGTCACCCCAATTGTACTTAGTACCCTTGTGAGTCAAAGCGGTGAGGGGTTGAGCAATCTTTGAAAATCTCTCGATAAAACGCCGGTAGTAGCCGGCCAGTCCTAGGAATTGTCGCACCTCAGTCGGAGTCTTAGGTGCTTCCCAGTTTTTGATAGCCTCTACCTTACCGGGATCGACATGGATACCATTTTCGTTGATCACATGTCCTAAAAAGTGAACCTCGCGTAACCAAAATTCGCATTTCGAGAGTTTAGCGTATAGTTGTTCCTTCTTCAACAATTCCAGAATTAACCTCAAGTGTTCTTCATGGTCAGCCTCGTCCTTGGAGTAGACGAGAATATCATCGATGAAAACAATCACAAACTTATCGAGGTACACCTTGCATACTCGATTCATGAGATCCATAAATACAGCTGGTGCGTTGGTTAAGCCAAAAGGTATAACTGAAAACTCGAAGTGAAATATCTTCTTTGCGCACTCTTAATTGATGGTAACCAGATCTCAGATCGATCTTCGAGTAGTAACTCGATCCTTGAAGCTGGTCAAACAGATCATCAATTCGGGGTAAGGGATAACGGTTCTTAATCGTCACCTTGTTCAGCTCTCTGTAGTCGATGCACATGCGGAAAGTTCCGTCCTTCTTTCGGAAAAATAAGACAGGGGTTCCCCATGGTCATGAGCTAGGTCGGATAAAACCTTTATCCAACAGATCTTGCAATTGAGTGGACAACTCCTGAAGCTCCGCCGGTGCGAGCCGATACGGGGCTCGTGCTATGGGTGCTGCACCGGGGGTCAATTCGATTTGGAATTCGACTTGTTGAATAGGAGGGAGTCCGGGAAAATCCTCCGGGAAAACTTCCGGAAAATCTCGCACAATCGGTATATCTTCGATTCGCTTCTCCTCTGCAGGTTTCTCGACAATATGCGCTAAAATTGCCGGATGACCCTTTCGTAGATACTTCTGCGCCTTCATGAGGGTGATGACGCTGGTGGTCATGCCGCTTTTCTCGACCTGAATCGAAATGATCTCGCCGGAAGGGGTAGTGATGTGGACTATCTTGTCGTGACATATAATCTCCGCTCGGTTCTCAGATAACCAGTCCATGCCGACAACGACATCGAAACTACCAAGCGTATAAGGTATAAGGTCGATATCAAAAATATGACCTGACAGTTTCAACTTACATCACGCAAGTATATGAGTCGTTTCTATAGACCTTCCGTCAGCTAATTCAACAGGAAACTTAGCATCTAACGGGGTTGGAGTTAGGTCTAAGAGTTTACTAAAGGCTTTCGACGCAAAACTCCTATCCGCTCCAGTGTCAAACAAAACAGAAGCAAAACAGTCGTTCACAGGAAACTTTCCAGTCACCACATACGGATCGTTGCGGGCATGACCCGACCCAATGACGAAAGCTCTTCCTTTACCATTGCTTCAGCCACCGCTGCTGCCTTCATTATTCTTGTTCTGTTTTAGTTTGGGACAATCCTTCCTGAAATGACCTTCTTGACCACACTCGAAACATCCCTTAGTCGTCGTAGGTGGTTTAGGAGCACCATTTGCCGCTAGGTCTCCCCTACACTCCTTGGCCTGATGACCCATTTTTCCGCATCTCAAACCCTTGACACGGTCACACGAGCCAGCATGATGATAGTTGCACTTGTTGCATTTCGGGTGTTTCCCAGCATAGCCGCTCGAACCCTGCCCGCTACCGTTGTTGTGACCCTGATTATTGAAGCTCCGAGTGAGTTCGGGCTTACGGTAGTGTTGTTTCTGTGGGGGGTTCGAGGATGAGGAACTGACGTTGTCGAACTTTCTCTTTCCATTACTCGGGTTGTTGTTGCTGTTGTTGTCAGTGCTCGGGTTGTCACGGGCTTTAGTGGTTTAACCCCTAGGTGGTAATGCACCTTGGGTCACTGCTTGATCCGTCATTTTGTGAGCTAATCGGATCGCTTGTTGAATCGTGGCTGGTCTGGAAGACGTCACCATGCCGTGAATTTGCGGTGCCAACCCATCAATATACATCTCAATCCTCTTACTCGGCGGGTCTACATCCGTGGATACATCACAGCTAACTCGTGAGAACGAGTGGTGTATGCTTCAATTTCGGAACCCACCATCTTCAACGACCAAAACTCGGATTCCAACTTTGCAATCTCCTCTCGAGGACAATACTCTTCACGCATCATATTCTTGAACTCCTCCCAGTTCATAGCTTTAGCCAGTTCCAATCCAAGAATCTGCACATTCGAATTCCACCAAGTGAGAGCAGAATCTTCAAGTGTCCCAGCAGCAAATTTGACTCTACTGGTAGGTGGACAATTACACATCTCAAAAGCTGATTCGGCTTTCTCAGCCCAACGCAGGAAGCCTATAGCTCCCTCAGTGCCCATAAACAAACTGGGCTTGCAATCCAAGTAGTTCTTGAAAGTACACATTCCAGTTGGACCTCCAGCTTGATTCTGGACATGTGCGGCTAGAGCGGCCGCCGCGTGGTCGTTCAGCAGAGTTTGGAGTTCTGCTGCAGTCAAGTTGATGTTACCTCGACCGTGTCCAGCGTTTCTTCCAGCCATTTCCTAGAATCACAGCATAGATGTTAAACATGAATTCTCGGTTTCATATGCAACACACCATACATGTAATAAAAAGAAAGGTAAGAGAGAAATAAAAGGAACAAACATCACATCACAACCATATATTAATCCAAATAATAATTCATGATTAAAACCATTGTATTCGCTACAAAGTATTTAAAACCAATCCTTAAAATCAGAGAAAATAATAGTTTGGATGGAGACAACCCCTCCATCTAGGTGTTATCATCCTTAGATGTCATCGTCTGAGGACACCTCTGAGTGTGCCTCCTCCTCAGCCGGTTCTTCCTCTGGTTCCTCTTCGGGTTCCTCCTCGGGATCTTCCTCAGGCTCCTCTTCGGGAACTTCTTTGGGTTCCTCTTCAGGCTTTGCCTCAGGTTCGGCTGCATTCTGAGCAAGTTGCATTTGTAAGACGTCGCAATGCTCTAAAGCTATCTCGATTCGGGTCCTTGCCACTTGGAGTTGCTCTTGTAAGTCTATCATCCCGGCTTGCATTTTCTCATAATCTTCATCTGTTGATCACTAGCCTCTTGCATTTCCTTCATCGCCGCTGTCAGGTGGGAAATTTCCTCTTTAGTTTTGGTTCCATCCTTTAACAGTCCTGAAACGTTCGCTCTCGTATAGCGCATATAACCAACGTCACGCTCCAAACAAGAAACAACAGCTGCGAGCACACGCTCTACAGGTTCGGTTGTAGGTGGTAGGGTGTTGGGGTAAGCAGGACGACTCGGGTGAGGTAATGGGGGAACTTGTTCGCGATAGACCATACGCCTAATCATATTCCGGTACCAATCCCAGCTAACTTCGTCTTCGTACAGCTTCCGGATAAGCGATACCTCTTAGGTGCAGGGGCTTCTAGCTCCGGGACTACTCGTGGTGGCGATGAGTGTTGGTGCATAATGTCAGTAGTTCATAGTCTAGTGTCTGTAATCGAGTCTGTAATGATTAATTATGTTTTATATGTCTTAAGCGAAGTTACTAACAAGTTCGCTGTTTAGGCGAACTTGTTAGTCAAGCGAAGTTATGGACAACTTCGCCTGAACATGCCAGGCGAAGTTTTCGTGTATTTATATAGGTTACGGCTTAGCTTAGAAAAGGAGTTCGTGTGATCATTATCGAAGTTACGAGAGCTGTAACGTGAGGACGAGAGTTCGTGTCTGTAATAGTGATATTGTATCACGTGTTTTGGTTATAATATAACGTGTTTTTTTATCGTATCGTGTTTGATCTATTCATGTCTTCTACGCTCGTAACGACCTACGCAGGGATTCCGCACCTACGTAGATCGAGATATCTCGTGTTGATCCATCCAGGGAACCTACAATTGGTATCAGAGCTTTTGCTCGATTGTGTGGTTCGGGATATTCACGCGGGTGTAGAAATCGTCCCGTTTCGACTATTCGCGGGACGTGTTTTCTGTGTTTTTGTGTCATTCTTACCTCCTACCATCGTATTTAACCCTTTACACCGTCAAAAACCTCGAAAAGCCCAGAAATCAGATCTGCAGAAACTTCGTGTTTATCAGGCGAAGTTGCCGTCACTGTTCGTAGGGTTTAGGCGAAGATATAAGGTTGAGCGAAGTTATCAACAACTTCGCCTACCTTCTCAAGTTCGCCTATCTCAAGCGAAGTTCTCTACAACCTCGCCTACTTCCTAAGTTCGCTTACCCTAAGCGAAGTTACACTCAACTTCGCCAAGTCACGCGAATTTAAGAAAGATCCAGCGAAGTTAATTCTAAGCGAAGTTATCCGTAACTTCGCCTACAGTACTTTTCAGAAGAAATTTTTTTTTTTTGATTTTTTCGGGTTTCTTAGTTTTCGAGAAAGATGTCATCAATTAACATCTCTGAGTTAGTAAAGATGGAAGTAGAAGCAGGCTCAGCTACAAAAGCACCAAGGTTGCTGAAGGGAACCGATTTCGTTGCATGGAAGGATCGGTTCGAACAATATGTCAAGTACCAGGATGCAAAGATGTGGGTATGCATCCAGGATGGCTATATTCCACCAACTATGGAGTACGAAGGTCGTGATCAGATCAAGAAGTACAGCAAAATGGAAGATGAAGAGAAAAAGATGTATGAGGCCGAGAGCAAGGCTCATGCTGCTATCACTATGGCTCTTCCACAAGAGATCCTTCATACGTTTAGAAAGTACAAGACAGCAAGAGAGCTTAGGGAAGCTCTTGAGAACCGGTTTGAAGGAAATGTGGGAATCCGTGCTTCGAAGATCAAATTGCTCAAAACCCAGTTCTCAGTCTTCAAATATTTGAAGACTGAATCTCTAGATGATATCATCACCCGATATTATCATCTGATGACTGAACTGAGTAACTATTCAATTTCTTACTGAGAAGAAGAGATAGTTGAGAAGCTTCTTGATGCTCTCCCACCAAAATGGGAGATGTACACGGTACTGATGAGGGAAGACAAAGACTTTCCCCAATATGATCTGGAAACGGCAGTCAACAAGCTCCGAACCTTTGAGCTTAACATGGTTAGAAAGGAGACACCTACGGATCAGGTTCAAGATCCAGGTACGTATGATGGTAAAGTCAACTCTAGCTCAGGTTCGAAGACTGAATCAGCTGCCTACTACTCGAAGGGAGAGTCGGGTGCCAACTCATCACATGAGGGGCATGTGTCAGTTAACACGAATGGTGATGTTTGCTTTGTAGCAGGTGGATCTAGTGCTTCTAAACCGCAAGCAAGCAATAGTAGTTGCTCTCCAAGTATTCCTAGCAACAACTACTCTAAGATGCCTATGAGCGTCAAATCTGCTGAAGAGCAGTTTGCTCTCTATGCTTCTTTTATTGCTTCCTATGAGAACTACATTCAGGGGAAGATTGTTGATCCAGCTATGTTGGATGAAGACAATGACCAGATTGATGCTGATGATATGGAAGAAATGGATCTGCAATGGCAGATGGCTATGATCGTGAGAAGAGTGAAACGGTTTATGAAAAAGACCGGAAGAAAGTTTGTCGGTGGAAGGCCAGGGTTTGACAAGACGAAGGTAAGATGCTACAACTGTTAGCAAAAAGGCCACTTTGCTAAGGAGTGCAGAAATGAGCGTGTAGAACGTGGTCAAGGCAAGTCTACACAACATAATGGGGGTAGTAAAGATTATAGTGCTATGATTTCCAGAGAAGATGGTGAATACAACTGGAACCTGCATTCTGAAGAAATTTGCGAACAGGCCAATTTGGCGAAGGTTGAAACTGAAGGAAATGAGAAGGTTACCGAAGAAGAAAAAACTCTCATGGCAGATGTTAAAGACCAGCTCTCCGAGGTATGTTCTAAACCTACTTGTTCTAAATGTGAAAACTTGTCTGAGCAATTAGCAACTATAACTGATCAGTATGTTGGTTTGGATGCTGAGTTTAAAACTTTAAAAGAAGATCATCACTTTACTAAACCAAGAGAAAATAGCTATAAAGTTAAAATAAAAGCTTGTTAAAAGGATATTAAAAGTTTAAAAGCAAAACTTGCTGAAAAAATACAAGTGATTGATCTAAGCTATGAAGTTTTGAAAGAAAAAACCAAGCTAATAGCTGAAAGAGAAAAACAGATTGCTGATCACCAGGTGAAAGTGGTGGAACTGAATAGAAAACTTGAGCAGTTCAGAAATTCCTCTGCTATTCTTGATCACCTTGTTAGTGATCAAGGTTCCTCTGTTAAGAGGGGAGGAATTGGTTATCATGAGGTTCCACCACCTTATAATCACAATTACACTTTTAATCCTAGTGTTCAGAAATCTGTTGACTTTGAGGTTGTTCAGACAGTTCCAATTAAAGTAACTAGTAAAGAACCAGATGTTAGTAGAGGCGAAACAAGTTCGCCTGTTTCAAGTGTTAAAATTTCTGATCCGAGTCCAGTCTCATCAAGTTCGGATAAGTCATCCGAGCCTGGTAAGGCAAAAGAGGAGGCGGTATTGCCAGATAGTGGAGAGAAAGATAAAACAAATAAAAAGAGTTCTCCGCTAAACCCGTATGTCCCACCTTATGTGAGACAAACGGGCGGTAATAATGCCTCGACATCTAAAACACCTGTTGATAAAAAGGTTGAACATAGGTGTTGTTTTAGGTGTAATCAATTAGGGCACCTAGTTGCAGATTGCCCTCTGAAGCAGAGATTCAGAGGTGTGAGGCCTACTAAAACTGAGAATAAGTCTAATGGTAATAATAATACTGGAAAAAATGAAAACCATTCAAAATTCAGAAATGTGACTAATTCAGGTTTTCAAAGAAACCAATCTCAGTTTTACACTGCTAATAACCAAACCACAAGCTATAATTCTTTCAATTCACAAAGATTTGGAAGGCCTCACAATCAATCTACAAGGAGGTATACTAATAGGACTTGCAGGAATTATACAGAGACTAACTTTGGAAAGCCAAAGTTCGGGATGTATAGATCCAAGACCAATTGGTCTTGGGTCCCTAGATTCTAATCTTTTGCTTTAATCGTGCAGGAACAGTTGAACAGGGCTGCCAATAATCTTTGGGTTGTGGATAGCGGCTGTTCCCGGCACATGACGGGTAACAAAAACTTGTTACACGATTTGAAACCTGTTCAAGGAGGGAGAGTGAGCTTTGCAGGAGAAAGTGGAGGCAAGATTACAGGAATGGGAACGGTGTCTAATGGAAAGATGACTCTAGAAAAAGTAAACTTTGTCAAAGAATTGAAGCACAATCTGCTGAGTGTGTCGCAGATCTGTGATAAGGAGTACATCGTACATTTTACAAAGAATGAGGCGATTGTGTTGCATCCTGGTTTTCAGATACCAGAGGAGTGGATTGTGATGAAGGCTCCACGTGAGAGCAATACGTATATTATGGATATGAGGTCGACTGAAATGGCCACGGAAGAATCATGTCTTATGTCAAAAGCGAGCGAATCGGAGTCCGAATTGTGGCATAGGAGAATGGGGCACATTCATCTTCGGAAGATGAACCACATTGTCAAGAATGGACTTGTGCTGGGCGTTCCCTTGAAAAGTTTCAACTTTGAAGACAAATGTCTAGCGTGCAAGAAGGGAAAGCAGCACAAGAAATCCCATCACACCAAGAAGGTCAATTCTATTGTCAGTACTCTAGAATTGCTTCACATGGATCTCTTCGGTCCCGTGAATGTAAAAAGTCTAGGAGGTACTTCTTATTGCTTGGTGATCACTGATGATTACTCACGATATTCGTGGGTATATTTCCTGAAATCAAAAGATGAAACGGCTCAGATGGTGAAGAATTTGATTACCAAAGTTGAGAACGTTATGGATAAAAGGGTTAAGTTCATCAGGAGTGACAATGGAACTGAGTTCAAAAATTTTGAGATGGAGATCTTCTGCCTTAGAAAGGGATTGAACACCAATACAGCGCTCCGTATACACCGCAACAGAATGGAGTGGCTGAAAGGAAGAATAGAACGTTAATTGAAGGAGCCAGAACTATGCTGGCTGATTCGAAGCTACCTGTGGTGTTTTGGGCTGAAGCTGTTGCTACAGCCTGCTATATCCTTAATAGAGTCTTGACTGTTAAAAGACTTAATAAAACGTGTTATGAGCTTATGCATGGGAGGAAGCCCAACTTGAGTGGTTTTGAACCATTCGGGTCCCCTTGTTCGATTTTAAAGACAAATTCTAAATTTGGTGAAGTAGCCGATGAAGGAATCTTAGTCGGTTATGTTGTTGGGACTCCCAACAGACGTGTCTTTAATACATCGACAGGCAAGGTTGAGGTGGTGTGTAACACCGATATCACAAGTTACAAACCGCCAAAACCAAGCAACGGACCTGCTGAGTTTTTCGACTATGATAGATTTTTTAAGTCTGTTAACATACCGTATTTGGATAGTGCAGATAAAGAAGAGAGAGTTGCTACGAAGATGATCCTTGATGAGGAAGAAAATCTAGTGCAAAGACAGCTGTTTGATAAATGTCAACCTTCCTCATCAAATGCTATCGATACCCCTGCTGCCTCTCCTGAAGAAGAATTTTTCAATCCGTTTCACTCTCAGCAAGAAACAACCATTGACGAGCTCTCTTCTAACTTGGAAGACAATTTGCATGTCGGTTCTGTTCCGACCACGAGAATTCATAAAGATCACCCTTTGGAAAATGTGATTGGTGATGTGTCCTCTGGTGTACAAACAAGACGTAGCTTGAATGAGCACACCTGTGTTTACACAAGCATTAAGGAGACAGGCATAATCAACAAATGCTTGTACACCTGCTTTATCAGCCAGATTGAACCAAAGAATTACCAAATGGCTCTAAAGGACAGCTCGTGGGTCGAAGCCATGCAAGAAGAGCTGGCTCAATTCAAGAAAATGGAAGTTTGGACTTTGGTTGAAAAACCAAAGAATGTGCATGCGATAGGCACAAAATGGGTTTTTAAGTGCAAGAGAGATGAGAAAGGGATTATTATAAGAAACAAGGCGAGGCTAGTAGTTAAAGGTTTTAATCACAAGAGGGGATTGATTATAATGAAGTGTTCGCTCCTGTGGCAAGATTGGAAGCCATTAGATTGTTTTTGGCATTTGCTGCTTATAAAAAGATGAAGGTATTTCAGTTAGACGTGAAAAGTGCGTTCCTAAATGGGAAAGTTGATGAGGTTGTGTACGTTGAGCAACCTCCGGGTTTTCCTGACCCAGACTTTCCAGACCACGTGTACAAGTTAAGCAAGGCGTTCTATGGACTACATCAGGTACCTCGTGCCTGGTACTCAACCTTATCAGATTACTTGCTTGAAAATGGGTTTGAAAGAGGGAAGATAGATAGCACGTTGTTCTTCAAGAGAGAAGGAAGCGACTTACTGCTGGTGCAAGTCTACGTGGATGACATTATCTTTGTTGCATCAAAAGTCTCCATGTGTCAGGAGTTTGAGGCCGTCTTGAAGAAAAGGTTTGAAATGAGTTCTATGGGTGAACTAACTTTCTTTTTAGGATTGCAGGTTGATCAGAAGAAGGATGGGATGTTCATTCATCAGACCAAGTATTTCCATGATGTGCTCAAACGCTTCAAGATGAAGGAAAGCACTCCATTCGATAGTCCAGTCTGCGTCAATCACAAATTGGGTGCTGAGACAGACAATGACGCAGATGTGGACCCAACCGAATATCGGGCTATTATAGGTTCTTTAATATACTTAACTGCTTCTAGGCCTGATATAATGTTTGTTGTTTGTCTTTGTGCATGCTTTCAGGCAAACCCAAAAGAATCTCATTTGAAGGGTGCGAAGAGGATACTGCGGTTGTGGTACCCGAGAGGAGGAGACTTGGAGTTGGTAGCTTACACAGATTCTGATTATGGAGGGTGCAATCAGAGTCGGAAGTCAACTACTGGAGGATGTCAGTTTCTAGGAGGCATATTAGTGTCCTGGCAATGCAAGAAGCAGACATCAGTCGCCATTTCAACATGTGAGGCAGAATACATGGCAGCATCCAACTGCTGCTCCCAGGTTCTGTGGATTCAACAACAGTTGCGCGACTATGGTCTGAATTTCTCACTTACTCCTATTTGCATTGATAACACAGGTGCTATCTCAGTAACTAACAATCCCGTGAAGCACAGTAAAACTAAACATATTGACATACGTCATCATTTTATACGGGATTGTGCTGAGAAGAAACTGATTGTGCTTGAAAAGGTGGATACGCTTGATAATTTTGCTGATTTATATACTAAAGCGTTTGACAAATCAAGATTTCAAAACCTTGTTGAGTTGAATGGGATGATCAATCCCGAGTAACCATGCTTTTTGTGCATATTAAAAAAAAAAAAAAAAAAACGTCACTATCGCTTAGAACAATGTCGGTTACCTCAGTTTGATGGACATGTCTTAGGATATGTTTGGTCCTCATTTCTACTTGTAGAATATGAGGATAGCCATTAACCAGACGACTGAAAGTGACCGGGGTGGTTTATGATGAGTTTTCATTCTTTCGCTTAAAATTAGTCGATCATACTTAGTTAGAAGGACACATACTAGTATGTGGTCGGTCCAGCTGATCCATTGGATCTTCGGGATAGCCGTTGACCTGAAGACTTTGATTTGGTCGGGGCGATAGAAGTTAATTTTTTCTTTAAGGGAAATGAAATTATTTTTCAAGTCTACTACTTCGTAAGAAGTTCGTTTGCTATGTTTAACAGAAAATTGATCCAACCTTGGAAAATGATAGATATACTGATTCTGTGTGCTTAACTAGTGAAGTTATTAGGCTTAAAAGGCTTAAGAACAGTCATTGTATGTCATGGTAGCTTTTTATGGTGCGTAAAAGTAGAAGTGATACTAACTAAATCTACTCGATTTTATGTGGAAACTTCTTAAGAGTTCTGCATGTCTTCATATATATCTTTCCGAATGATAGGCAGAAAAGCGATTACCCAGTCATACACGAGCCTGTTAGTGTTCTGATTCCCGTGAAGAAAGCGTGTCAAGAGACTTGAGTGATCCAGATTCGGGACTTGCAGTTGTTCTCTATGTGTTTGTTTTTTAAAAAAAAAATAATAAAAAAAAATAAGTCATTGAGACATTCTTTAACTTAAAATGTCAATCATGATGTAAGAAAGAGAACGGGAAGCAGATGAAGAGTACTTACAAACTTAATCAGACACTATGGGTCGAACTCAATTCGGGGTGACTTGGGGAAAGCCAAATACGCTTTGAGAATAGATAGGAGGCATCATAATCTCTGAGTTGTTGCCCACTTAATTTTTGAGCTTAATTGAACTTAACACGTATCACAGAAACGATGAAAACCATCTTAAGTTATTTACCTGCCTACAACCTGTTTCTTTATGTCATAATACAGCTAAACACGGATCTATGTGACAGTCACGTAATTAGTATGATTCCTGTTCGGATCTTTTCTAAAACGTAGTAGTCCCTGTCGAGACTGAAATTTGATCCCTTGTACTTTAATTTTTAAAAGTTTTTCGTACTTAGGTAGTTTTATGATTTTATAACTGGTTACTTGGTCTTGATTGTATCTTTTAACTCTTTAAAGGAAGTTTTAAAAGTTAATTGCAAAATGTTCAAATTATGAGGTTAGATTTTGTAAATATAGGCGAAGTTGTTAAACAGGGGAACTTGTGAATAACTTCGCCTAGGCGAAGTTAACCGTAACTTCGCCTGTATAACCCAGACCCTATATAAAGGTTTTTAAAAGTCAAACGTTTCGTTATTCCAAGAACACAGCGAACTTATTCCGAAATTCCAGCGAACTTAACCTATTTCCAGCGATCTTGTCTTTCGATCTTCATCTTTGATTTCTTTTTCTTCGATTTCTTTTCCAATTAATGGTGTGTTTGGGTTCTTATATCTTATAATCGATGTTCAATGTTGTTAATCCTAGGTTGTTTCGACACCCGGTTAGTGACCTCGGACGTTCGATCCTTAAACCCGGTTTCAGACTTGTTTTAACGTGGTCGTTCACACATTGATCGTCTAGATAACCATAAAATCATGTTTTCCGGATTCCTTAATCACGAAATCACCAACTGCACGTTGTTTCATAAACCTATCAACCGCTGATTCAGATTCAGGCGAACTTAAGGATTAGGCGAAGTTATCCGCAACTTCGCCTGAGGTTTAACTTCGCCTGAGGCGATGTTGTGGTGAAGCGAAGTTATCATTAACTTCGCCTGGACCTTTTTACTTATTAGTTATTAGACGAACTTAAAGATGAAGCGAAGTTGTTCCCAACTTCGCCCCACTTTTAACTTCGCCTATACAGACTTTATCACAACTTCGCTCATGGTAACAAGCGAACTTGTGTTATGCCTTAACGTGTATCTAACTTGGTTCGTTTGTTGCAGATATGGCTGCTGTTGCTGGTGCTGGAGGTGCTGGTGGCGATGACGGGGGAGATAACCAGAGACAATTCTTCCCTGGGCATAATATGTATAATACGTTAGACCCAGATGCGAGTGGTGTGGAGGATTACAGCGAAATCATCACTTTCCTCCTTCGCTCGCGGATATTCCACGCGATCACAACTACTCTGCCGATATCCTTACCCAATATTGAGGATTTTTGGCAGACGGTGGAATATGACTGCCGCGTCGAGCCCCCGGTTATGCGAGCAACCGTCAACAATCAAGAAGTTCAGTTCTCTTCTGAACAAATCTAGGTTGCTTTACGTTTTGGAGAGGAGACTAGGGATGACCCTACAGACTTTGTGGCTCCTTTCCGTGACGGAGCGTTTCTCCGAATGGGCTATTCTGGTCCATTAGGCGATACTCAAAGAAGGAAAGGTTTCTTGCTCGATCAGTGGCGCTTCCTCATGCACGTAATGATTGTCTGCATGTCAGGGAGGAAGGCGGGCACTGACGGAATGGGCGCGACCATGCAGTCAGCAATGACTGCTCTGACATATAATAAGCGCTATAGCTTTAGTCAGATGGTCTTCTATGAAATTGATCGTCAGAGAAGGGCGATGGCACGTGAGAGATTCCTCATGTATCCAAGATTTCTTCAAATGATCTTGAATCATGTGGCTCCCACGTTGCCTCAACGTCGCCCTATCAGATACGTGGAAAGTGTGAACAAACGTATCTTCGCCCAATGCAGAACTTCGGGTGCTAGGAGTAAGCCTGAACTTCGTCCTCGCCATACTCCACTCTTTGGGTACTTAATCAACCCGGAGTATGTGCCTGCTCGAGGGGATGAGTTTAGGGACCCGGCACCACAACAGGCAGGAGCACCTCAAGCTATACCTGCTGCTCCTGTTGTGTCACCGGAGGAGAATGTGGACCTTGACGCAGAATTTGGTGGTCAAGGATTCTTTGATATGGATCGGGTGGATCCAGAGGAGAACGTTCAGGTTCCGGTTGAACGTGCTTCGACTGTGCATGTTACTAGAGCAGCTACGACGGTGGCTGACTCAGATTTTGATGATGTAATGGATGAGGCCAGATGTATGATATTGACTCAAGAGAGGACGTATGGGAAGAGAAAGAGGACAGATGACGACAGTGAGTCAGAAGAAGAAGAAGACATTTATAAGTTGATCAGACGTTCAAGAAGGGACAAGACAGGTGCAGGTATGGGAGCAGGTGAGAGTTCAAGAGTAGTACGTTTCGCTCCACCCGCACTGTCCGGTATGTCGATTGTCCCTACATCAGTACAAGTTACAAGTTTAAGCGTCGCGGATGTTCCCGTGGTGGCTACATCATCTTCTTTCGGCATCCCACTCACTACCTTCCAGCTGACGACTCCGGAGATTGTGTCTTTACCACCTCCAACTCTTACTCCTTCAGAGGTGGTTGCTCAATTTGTTGAGTCGACAGTCGTTGCAACTGCAGGGTTATCAGGTATGATACCACCTGCGGTTACGCCTGCTTCTGATGTCCCGGTTACATTTGAAATCCCTCCTCAGTACACTCAAGATATATCACATATGAGGTTTGATTTCGATGCAACCCTATCAGACTCGGAAAGAATAGCTACACTTGAACGGGTCGTGGCAGAACAATCAAGGGTGAATCTTATCCAGACCCAGGCTATTCAGTGCCTAGTAACAGAGAATCAGCTGCAGTCGTCCCTACTGTTTGAACATGAAAAATTATAGATGCTATGAAGGAGTTCTTGGCATCTCAGGGGGAGACGAGCTGTAAAGGCGACGAGCTCAGGACAAAGAAGAAGAATGACAGAGACGATGATCCCAATGCATCGAAAGGTGCAGGTGGTGAGTTGCCAAGAACTACTCAAGCTCTTGGGACTTCCACATCTCAGGGGGAGTCTGCAGGTGCAGCTGGCGGTTCTGGTGGTGATGAGGTGGTGATGGTAGATGACGAGGAGATGGGGATGATGTGATCGATGCCTTGAAGGAGTTGGATGATGATATGTTGGATGATGAATTTATGTGTGAAGATGATGTTCTACCAGTCGAAGAGATTGAAAAGATTGGTGCAGAAATTGTGATAGAAGATGATGTTGAAGAAGGTGAAATAGTTGAGGAGAATGTTGAACACGAGATCCCTGAAGTTGAAAAGTCAGATGTATGTCAAGATACAGTAGATGATGATACAGAATGGGAGGAGCAGCCTAGATGGAAGGAAGGCTATGCTCATTGGTTTATCAAAATTAAGAAGCCTGCTGTTCCAACCATGTTCAAGAAAAGTTATAATATCAAAGGCTATGCTGAATCAAAGAAAGGAATTATCTGTTGGCTATATGATGAACAGTTAAAAGTGTTCGTGGTGAAAAGATATGATGGGATCCAATACTTTAAGAGGACGTTGAGATCTCTCAATACATTGCCTGAATGTGAGGTGAAGGATTTGGCTAGATTGGGGTTGATTAATAGAAGCGACGACAACATGGCCAGAGTTATTGGGAAGATCGTGTGGAAAGAAAGTATTAAAGAAAAGAAGTTTGAGTTATTAAAGCCACAGAAGGGAAAGCTAGTGGAAGATAATGATGGTAATGAAGACGAATGAAAGAGGAATGAGAGCAGATGGCAAGCCATGGATGGTAATGAAGTACAAACCGATTCGATGCATGAAAGAGGTTCCAATGAAGACTATGCCTCAAGATGTGTTGAAAGATCTTAAATGGTGGTATGTTGATTGCCAGACTGCTGAAGCCGTGATGGAAGACGAAGACGAACAAGTAGTGCTAAGAGTGTATGATCCGATGCATCTTGTTAATTTATCAAAAGCTGATCTGCAGGTGTTAAATGAAAAGAAGATATTTTATATTCCTGCTTGGAAAGACGAAGCGAGGAAATATCAACGAGTAGTCACGGTATGCGTGAGAGAAGGAGTACATGCATGAAGACCAAGAGATTGAAGATTACAAGACACGTGCTTGAAGATCAAGACATGAAGCTACTTCCAAGGGGGAGTCTGTTGGTGCATAATGTCAGTAGTTCATAGTCTAGTGTCTGTAATCGAGTGTGTAATGATTAATTATGTTTTATATGTCTTAAGAGAAGTTACTAACAAGTTCGCTATTTAGGCGAACTTGTTAGTCAAGCGAAGTTATGGACAACTTCGCCTGAACATGCCAGGCAAAGTTGTCGTGTATTTATATAGGTTACGGCTTAGCTTAGAAAAGGAGTTCGTGTGATCATTATCGAAGTTACGAGAGCTGTAACGTGAGGACGAGAGTTCGTGTCTGTAATAGTGATATTGTATCACGTGTTTTGGTTATAATATAACGTGTTTGTTTATCGTATCGTGTTTGATCTATTCGTGTCTTCTACGCTCGTAACGACCTACGCAGGGATTCCGCACCTACGTAGATCGAGATATCTCTTGTTGATCCATCCAGGGAACCTACAATGAGGTAGGTAACTGCGGTTCCTTCCCATGAGCATGAGCCATCTGATCGGATGATGATGATGGTGGCGTCGAGATCCCTACAGGTAAGCCGTGTATGCGCGCGTATGAGTGAAAGAGGTAAAGAGATAAGATAACAAAGACTACACAAACATATGCAGTGCGTATCATTATAACTAATGGGTCGTCGCGGTTATAGTCTAGTATGCATACAATTTCTAGTTCGCTATAACTAATGGCTCTGATACCAATCTGTCACACCCTCAAACTCCACTAACGGAGTTTTACCGTTAGAGGGTGTGAACTAACAGGATCGGAATCATTAGTTATAATCAAACCATAAAAACATGGATGAAAATAAGTGCGGAAGCATAAATATATAAGCCAAGTGTTGCGCCACGCAGGACGACTTAAAAACCCACATAGTAACAGTTTTAAACAAGTTTGCAAAAATAAATAGTGTTCAAAACAATGCATGATCCTATACCGCGCGCCCGCCTCGGCTACCTGAGAATAACATACTAAAAGTGTCAACACGAGGTTGGTGAGTTCACAAGTTTATATAAAATAAAGCGTTTAGCATGTTGCGTTCAGCGTTTTGCGTTTACCAGATAGTGTTAAATCAATTATATATCGATAGGTAGCTAGCCTATACAACAAGTATTACTAATTGTTCGACACCGAAGCTGACTGTTTATCATGTGCCTTGCCACCAGGTCTATCCCGACCATGGTAATGTGTTAGCCAAAATTACACCCACTCGACCTCCAGTCGAGCTTAGCGTTGGGTGGGGTTTGTCAAACCCAGTAGTACTACTCAACAGTGACTCGCTATTTTCCAATACTAAATGGTTCGATGTGTAGGACTTCAATTGTTTCGTTTGCCACTTAGCCTTTACAAGTGATATATAATTTACTAACAAAATCTAAAAGCGTTTTCGGAGTATGTTATCTCCCCCAAGTGAAAGCGTTTAAAGAGTTTAAAAGGGATAAGTGAAACTCACTGTTTGCGAAGAATTCCCAAAAACAAGTCACCCAAGTGACGCGCGTCGCAGAAAACTCTCACTAACGTTCTATAACAACAAGGGGATTTTCTAAGAGTCGGAACTATTATCTAGTCTCTAGATTCGGCACATAATACCTATGCAAAAAATACGTTTCGTGTTTCGTTTGTGACTCGTGTGTGACTTAACAAGCACATTTGTGATACGTTACGTGTGTGAACAAGTATTTACGTGTTAAGTGTTAATGGTGTACATATTTAGCAAATATTCCCCGCAAGGGCAATTTGGTCAAAACATAACAATCATCTAGTAATTATTCCCCGCAAGGGCAATTTGGTCAAAACATAACAATTATCCAGTTACAAGCACGTTTCATGCATTTTCACAAAGTTCAGCAACTAATTTTGTCAATACAGAATTCTACTTGAAAGATTACTCTATTCAACAGATCATAGCATCTCAATTAATTCACCAAAAATTCATGCGCAACAGAATGTTCTTTATTATTCCCGTTAAATGGAAAATCCAATTAATGCAAGACCAATTGGGTTTGGTTCTTAACTCAACAAGTTAACTTCCAGAAGTGGAACCCACCCATTTGGTCTTGTAGTTCACTAGATATAATATTTACAAAACAACCTAACAGCAGGTCTCACAATTAAAATTTGCACAACGTTTTTGTAAAATCATAAAAGTTAACTTTTACACGTCCAAAAATTGCAAATTTATATTCCTTAGAAACTAGACTCAACATAGCACCTTGTAGTGTTAATAACCTCGACCAATTTCCACATTAACATTTAGTTACAGTCAACTGAACATCAACAACACAATCTGTCCATAAACAGTTTGCATCCCAACTCAACATATTAACCATCTATAGACCACAATCCGTTCATATGACATTCTAGACACCATAATGACTATCCATGCACATCAATTACACACCACATACATGATTAGGGTTTTACTTGAACTCAAAATCAAAGAAACAAGCGATTAACATGCAATAACATCGATTCTAGTTATCAAATCAACAATCAATACATAATTAAACATCATCTAATCAAAACAAAGCATATGAGCACCATATATATAATTTTCGGAATCTAGGGTTTTAGATTAACCCATTCAAAATCAAAATTAAGCATAAAGGATGCATAGAATAGTTGTTTATACCTTCCTAGCACCTTAATCTTCAACAAAAAGCTTGAAATTGATTGTATGTATGTGTGTGTATGTCGACGGCAGCCAAGGGAGCCAAGGGGGGGGCCGATCGGGTTTGTGAGGGAGAGAGGGAGATTAGGGTTTTAATATTATTAATAATAAGATGTTACACTTTAGTCCCTCAATTTCTAGTTTGTACTTTTCTAGCTTATTTTAACTAGTTCTTGTTTCTTGTCTAGCATCACACATAATATAATCAAGTATCACATATGTCTAACACATAATTATCACATAATTATTGTTTTGACGTTTTTCGTTTATTCACTAATGGTTTGCGTCAACTCGTATGCGTTTCGGTGCAATTCCCGAAAGACTACGCATGTAGTAATTGTCAAGCGTCATTTAAACCCTTAGTTTAAATGTAATGAGATGTGCGTTATAGTTTTTTTGATCTTATGTTTGAATTGACGGAGTTTGAGTTATCGGAGTTAACCTGAATATGACGAGTGTCACACAATATATCATCAATAAAAAAGATTACCGACTTATCCAACATCGGCCGACACACCCTATTCATCATGTCCATAAATGCCGCGGGAGCATTCGTTAGACCAAATGACATCACGAGGAACTCGTAGTGTCCATACCGCGTTCGAAACACTATTTTAGGGATGTCTGCCTCTTTCACATTCAGCTGATGATAGCCTGATCTAAGATCTATTCGTGAGAACCAACTAGAACCTTGCAGTTGGTCAAACAGATCATCAATCCTTGGTAAAGGATATCTATTCTTTACCGTAAGCTTGTTTAACTCGCAATAGTCTATGCACATTCTCATACTTCCATCCTTCTTCTTTACAAATAACACCGGTGCGCCCCACAGGGAAACACTTGGTCTTATAAAACCCTTGTCGAGGAGTTCTTGTAGTTGGGACATCAATTCTTTCATCTCGAACAGCGCTAGACGGTAAGGCGCTTTTTCGACGGGCTGGGCTCCTGATATTAAATCAATCTTGAATTCTAACTCTCGCTCTGGTAGCAACCCTGGAAGATCCTCAGGGAATACTTCTTAGTACTCACGCACGATAGGAACGTCTTTCATTTCTTTCGTTTCAGCCGTAGTATTGACAACATACGCCAGGTAGGCACCGTACCCTCGGCTTAACTAACCTTCGGGTTTTATCATTGAAATGACATTAAGCCCAGAACTTTCCTTATCACCATAAACCGTCACCGCACTACCATCCAAGGACTTTAGCTTTATTATCCTACTCTTACACACTATCTGAGCTTCATACTCGGACAACCAATCCATTCCCAAAACCACATCAAACGCTCCTAAGGTCATAACATACAAAGTAACAGGGAACCAATGTCCCTCTAACTCTACCTTACAGTCCTTAACCATTTTCGTTATTTTAATCGAAGTGTCACTAGCGGTTTCTACTATAAAGGTTTCAGACACTCGACAACATTTCACTTTAGCTAGTTTACTAAATGTTGTAGCTATGAAACTTTTATTCACACCCGAATCAAATAATACAGAAGCAGAAATACCGTTTACTAAAAACATACCAGTCACAACATCTGGAATCTGTTTAGCTTGCTCCTGAGTCAGCATGTAGGCTCTAGTCCTTGGCCTAGCTTGATCACCATCCTTCTTCCCACTTCCTCCAGCTTCACCCTCGGTGCATTCTCTAGCAAAGTGACCAGTCTTACCGCACTTATAACACTACAATCTGGAGCATAATGCCCCACCATCCCTCACTTGTAGCAAGTGTTCGTACCAAACTTACACTAACCAGCATGACTCTTCCCACACTTATGACAAACGTCTGAACCCTTACTCCACCTGCACTCGCCACCGTGTGCCTTGCCACAAGTCTTGCATGACTTCTTCTCCTATACCTTTTGCTTCTTATCCCTAGGGTTCCACAACTGAGTACCGGGTCGTTTAACAGGAGCGACCCATTTCTTATCCTTCTTCTCTTCCGCCACCATATCATCTGTCGATAAATCGTCGTAAACCAATTATGCCAACCATATAGCAGAATCAAAGGTACCGGATCTACTAGCCTTGACCAAGACGCGACCATTCTGTGGCAGTCCCCTAAGGTAATACTTGATCCGCTTGGCCTCAGTGTTCACCATGCCTGGCCCCAACCTTGACATACGGTTGAATTCAGTGGTGTAATCGCAGTGTGTCATCTTACCCGCCTTCAGACTCAAGAACTTCATTTCAACCCTTTTAACCACCGCATCCACACAAAACCTCTTCATCAGCAATTTCTTCAGATCGTCCCACCTTATAGCTTTAATCTCCTCTGGACTCTTCCTCTGCTCAATTGACTCCCACCAGTACATTGCTTCATCACCGAATGGTTGGGTAGCATAACCCACGACTTGGTCGGGACGGCACTCGCTAATGCGGATAACATTGTCCTTAGTGGTTATCCATTGGAGAGTAGCGATTGCGTCTCCCAAACCAGTTAGCTTCAGCGGATCGCAACCTTTGAATGACTTGTAGTTGCACCCACCTCGGCCTATCCTCCTATCATCAACCTTCACTGACTTAACCACACTCGATGCCACCTTCTCTCCTTCATCATCTTTCTTACTCCTTTCCCCAGACTTCTCAGCAGTCTTCGCATGACTTCCAGCAGACTTTCGAGATTCAAGTTCTTCACAGCAGCTACTGCCGCTTGAGCAATGACAGCTTGAATAGCAGGGTCAAATTGACACCCTTCGTTGTTACTCGGATTTTGACTAGCTGCACTTCCTTTTCCCTTAGTGTTAGTACCTGATTCTACCGACGGTTCTTGGAAAATGTGTGGCCTACCACGATGTCCCGTACGTCCTCCCTTTCCAGCAACTTTCCTAGCTCCAGCCATTCGTTTTCTATAAAGAAACACAAACATCATCACTTAAGGAACCATTTAGTACAAGGACAGTAAGGCTAATAGGTAATAACAGTGGCCAGCTGTGATTAGATGATCAAGTTACTCTCCGTGTCCTATACACTTCCATTTGTGAGTTCACTTGTCCTAGTTCTACTTCTAACAGTTAGACAATCAAACAGTTCATATCATCATCTACTCCTATCCCTAGCAATTAAGCTAGCATTCATACATTCTTTATCTAGCAATTAAGCTAACATCATACCTCGATCTCTAGCAATTAAGCTAGCATTAATTCATCATTCTACTTTACATGTGAAATTAATCACATACTTTACCTTTACTTAGGTTGCATGAGTGACACATGACTATCTTGACTGACATCTTCTTTCTTTTCTTACTTAAATCATATTCTCTGTTCGAGTCTAAGCGTGTAGGATGCTTAAATCTCTCGAACTTTTCTATGATACCAACTTGTAAGGCCCCATTCCCGGTGCCCTACATTGGACGTTGGATTTACTCATAAACACAGTTATAATTATCAGAGTTAATTAAAACTTTAACGGAATAATATAAATATCAACCATTCATTACAAACATCCATAACTTTGTCTTTTAAAAACATAACATAAAACATAGTATTTCAAACATCACGACAAATCTTCAGATGCCAGCCTCCTCGAATCCTGCCATGTGTCTTCCTCAAACCTCTCAGTCAATTAACCTGCGTGCATACTAAAAGTCAGCTACACTGAGTGAGTTCTAGTTAATCATACAACATACAATACATTCATAACTACGTACTTCCATACGTACTTCATACCTTGATATATTGTTCATAATATACATATTTACCTTCATACTTTATTTTAAACTCTACTTTACATTATTCTATTCTGCCTCGGATATTATTAGGGTTCGGTCCCTTTTTCTGCCTCGGATATTATTAGGGTTCGGTCCCCTTTCTTCCTTGAGTATTGTTAGGGCTTAGTCCCTTTCTACCTCAAGATTTATTAAGGGCTCGGTCCCTTTTCTGCCTCGGATATTATTAGGGTCCGGTCCATTACTACCTTGAGTATTATTAGGGCTCAGTTCCTTTCTTATGTACCTAGCGATCTTTTACATTCATTCATAACATACGTACATATCATTCATACATTATACATAACATTATAACTTGACAGTATGTGCAATATCTGAAGATCGTTCACGTACCGACAAGCAATCATTCATACTTTATATACATATCATTCATATCTTCAAACTATCACCCAACGGTATATGCAATATCCGAAGATCGTTCACGCACCGCCAAGCTTCATTTATACATAATCATGTAAGGCATACACTTACTACCTAAGGTAAGTGTATTAACTAATCATATTGAGTATGCACACAGCCCCGAAAACATAACACGGAATGGGGCTAGAAACTCACCTGAACTCGGTTACGTTCACCATTTATGGTTTTTCCTTTGTTGAGCTGTGCACGACTAACTGTATAACAATTACACGTATCAATTTAACTATCACTACCCATATCGTGTTTCTAGTTTAATTATTACTCTCAACGAACGGGGGTACGGGGGCAGCGAAGTTCTAGGGGCGACAGCCCTAGGGATCCAAGGGGCAGAGCCCCTAGGTAGGGTCGAGCTGCTAGTTCAGCTTGGAAAAATTTTATTTCCATTAACCATCTTAACAAATTTTCCATTAGAATTTTAAATCATTATTTAATTTGCTAACTTAAAAAGTTCAAGGGCTTCTTTGTAATTAAATCATTCATATCTAAGTCCAGGGACCATTCTGTCATTTTATTAAACTTCTAGTTCGTTACCCAGTTCTTAACGAATAGGGTTCATAACGAATGAACCCATTCGTTACTTCATAATGAATCTGCCTTCATGACGAATTGGCTACTATAACGAACCCGTCCTCGTAACGAACTGAACCTTATGATGAACTGGTCCTCATAACGAATTGGAACTTATGACGAACTGGTCCTTATAACGAATTGGACCTTATGACGATCTGGTTCTCATAACGAATTGGAACTTATGACGAACTGGTCCTCATAACGAATTGGACCTTAACGAATGGGGCTAGTTCGTCATTATTTCCTTAACTAATTAGCATACGAATTAGGGCTAGTTTGTTAAACTTCCGTTAACGAATTAGGGTTAGATCATAAACATTCTCTGACATTATCTGACATTCCCTACTGTTCCGGCGCCGCCGTTGTCGAAAAAACGGGATCTCGCCGGAAAAGCGAGATCTCGCTTGTTTCACCATCTCTTTTCACCGTTTTTCATCCCGTTCGATCCAGATCTGAGCTAGGGTGACCCCTAAGCTCATCTTTTGATCGGTTTATACCTGATTCCACCCGGATCTCGTGAATTTAAGGGTTTAAGGTGTCGGCTCGTCGTTTCGCGACTAGATCTAGCGGGTTTGGGTCTATACAATATCATACTATCATTATCTCCAGTCGGAAATCAATTCTTCTTCTTGGTTTCAGCTAGAGAAGAGAGAAATATGTGAGAGAGCTTATGTGTGTGTTTTGGGTGGTGTATGGAATGGATGAGAATGAGTTAATCATGGATAATTATGGTTTATATACCATGGGTTATGGGCTTAAGCCCATGATCTATCCTCCTCCTTTATTAACCCAAGCCCATTAATTACCCATATTTATTTAACCTATCACAAGCCCGACTCATAATAACTCATTCTATTTTATTAATTGAAACGAAAAAACAAGATGTTAAATATGTGAATTTCTCATACTGTGGATTTTGGTTGGAATATTTTAATCTTTGCTGATTACATTTCCTTTAGCTAAACTGATTATGGTGCCAAGTTTGTGCTTGGCTCAACATTCCAACTCTAGTGGGTATTAACTTGTGAGAATGATGCTGGAATTTGGGAATCAAGTCAATGGGAGGGAGAAAAGAAATGCCACTGAAAATTAATAGCAACAATTTGGATTATTTGGGAATGCCAAAAAGATGTGATTTTCAATAGGAGATGTAACTGTGATGTTTGAGTGTTGGAGCTAATCAAGGAGGAGGTGACATTATGGCAAAGATGAGATCATCTGGTTATTTGTTGTAACTTTTTATCTACCTCTCTTTTTCGTATAAAGTTTCTTTGAATTTCGGGTGTTGGTTCCCGTTGGGCTAAAACTTTGGGCCTGGTTTATAATATACATCTTAAAAAGAAATAAATTAAAAAAAATCTAATTTAAGTTAATCATGATTTATCCATTTCTAAGTAAATAACTATAAAACATATGTTTCCATAACTTTCATCAACAACCACACTTCATTATATGTATACTCATATATAGGGATTTCTCATGGGACATCTGGGTGGTAACTGTAACTGTAATTGTCCTTGTATGGTAGCAAGCATAGGCTACGTGTTAAAGACCGTAGCCTACTGTTCTGGATGATGATATGTCATCGTAAGGCAACATCTACCAACCGTAGCCTACGAGCTCACCGTAAGCTTCGGTTCCCAGGCATAGGATACGAGTGGGTCTAATGTATATAAAAAGATACATCTTATAAGCATCAAATAATCTCCAAAAATATATCTTTTAGTGTATTATTTGTTTCAATTAGCTACTTATTATATAATTTTCTATTTTTTAGGTTTATTCCATCATCAAACAAAGAAACTAGAGGATATACGAAGAAAAACGAAGAAAAATTGTTGAGCCAAGATTTGACCCAAAACTGATCACAAGGAATATTGGAATATTCTCAACCTCCTAAGAAATCACTAAGTATGGAATCGGGTACACCTAAGACATCCGAGAAAGGTTTTACTTAGCCGGGCATGATATTTTTCCTATTGGGCAAGGTTATCTTCTTGAAGTCTTCTTTAGAGGATATACGGGCAGGGTTCACTAATTAGTGTATACCCGGGCAAGGTTATCTATATCAAGCAGGTTTGTTCTTCATAGTCCAGTAAGGTTTACTTCAGAGTAGCTCTTGGCAAACCAAGCTCTTGAAGCCAAGTGATTGGAAGATCGGGCAAGGTATTCTTTAATAATACAGTGGTCCAGGTAAGCTTGATGTTTAATGAAATATCTCAAGTAACATCGGGCAGGGTTCAACTCAAGCAAGGTACAGTGATCCGAAGCACACTTTGCTAATAAGCTTATTTCAAGCAAAGAGTTGATGGCTCCATTGAAGAACAAGGTTGCTAGTAAGTTTATGTCGGGCAAAGTATGATATAATCAAGAAGATTGAAGTCTGCTTGGTGAGTATTTTCCTTTGGAAAAATACTCCAAGTATAACATACCCGGAAAACTGTTCCCGGGCACACTTCATGGTTACCAAGATTAACAAGTTAGGTAGAGCACAAAGTCTACTCGGAGAAGTTTACTTCTATAAAGCCTACCCGAAAGACCTTTTTTACACTTAGGATTATTTTGAATATGTAATTTGAATATGTACGAAATATTTAGGGTTTCTATAAGGAATGACAGCTGTCTAGAGGTGTCAGGCCTATAAAAAGAATAATTAGGGCACGTCTCTGGACAAGCGGCTGAATACGATATTAAAAAGAATATTTATCAAGTGACGGCCGTTCTTAAAATTGTACGGACAAACATTCCCATCAAGAAACCCTAGATTGATTATCATTTGTATGATTAACTTTATATAAATGGAAATCTTTTGAGTGAATCTTGTGTGTTAGTTAACTTTATTCGATTGCTCAGCAACCAAATCGTTTGTTATTGATTCCGCCTTTATCAAACGGTTTTCTTTCTAAATATAGCAACCGGTCATTAACTCTCTTGTCAAAACATTATTGTGTGAGTTATTACTTAATTTGTTAACAATCTACCTACAATTGGGGACCTGACAAAAATTAAAGAAGTTGTGTATCAGTCAGCTTAACACACCCCCATGTTTCAGGAACCATGCCCTAGTGGTCACCTTCTCATGATAAGACAGAATTTGATGGATCAAACATGAAGTCTTGTTTCAAGAACCACACCCCCGTGGTCATCTTTCTAAAAAAAGAAAAAAAATGAAAGACCAAAATCACAGGTCCGTGTCTCATTCACCACACCCCCGTGGTCATCTTAACCAAATCAGACAAAAGTACAAGAATCTGGCATCCAAAACACACCCCATTATCTCAAGTACCACACCCTCGTAAAAAACCATCATGTGACACCCTGCACTTTCATGTTAACACCGTTAACCCAAACTCCGTTATCTTACACGTCATGCCAAACATTTACACGAGTAAATGATGAGTCACACACCTGAGTCCGTCGGTACGCATTGGTGATTAATGTCGAATCATACATGTTTAAATAATTCGGATATAATTGTTATGTGTTGGGTGATTTGATGCGTTGCACGATTTTATACAATATTCCCTCTTAGCATGCTATTAGTTACTATATAAAAATAATACCTCAATCATATGTTTATAATATTATCTATGTGAAATTACATGCAAAATGATTATGTGTTTAGTTTGTAGCTTGTTGTGTGAAATTTCGATCAGTTGCGCGTCACTTATACGTTTTCAGCTTCTATAAAGTAGTATATATAAAATAACAACGAGGCTTTATTTTTAAAAACTCGGGTAAGTGTTTTGGTCGTAATAATTCGATTATAAATAGGTTTGATGTTAAAAGGTTCTTTTAAAGCCAAAACTCATTCTAAAAGGATCATTCTTTGTAAATATGATTAAATATAATATTAATAAAATAACAAAACCCTAATCCCCATCCCATAACCATCGACACATCCCTGCTCCCTCTCTTTCACGATGTCAAACATCCAACAAACCCTAATCACCTTCAATTTAATATTAATCTTGCAATTAGAGGTGTCTTTGAGTGATTCACATGATTCCTAATGTTTATTGGTAAGTTTTATGTATCCATTATATATTTTGATAAGTTAATATGAAACCCTAGATGTTCACTCTCTGTAATTTTTATGATTATGATGACAATTGATGAATTAGAACCCTAGAGATGTTATAAACATGTTAGGATTTGAGGTTTGATGACAACAGTTCGCAGACAGGTCCGTTATGGTTTATTGATCGGTCTGTATCTTGATGTTAATTGATGATTATTGATCGAAACATGATTCTAGGATATAGTATTATGAGTCTAGTTTCAAGAAAGGTAAATTTTGTATTATTTGGACTAGTTTCGAATAGTGTTTATGATTTTACAAAAACATGTGTCAAAGCTAATTCTAGGAGTTCTAATCTGGTCTTTCTTTCCGACACCATACCTCCATAATGACAAAGCCAAATTGGTTGGTTCCACTTCTGAAACTTAGTATTATGAGTTTCTAAGACAATCCAATTGGCCTTGACGATTTGGATAAATGAGTTGAGAGAACCATGAAACCACTTTCTGTTGCGCAATCTGCTAAACTGTTGGTACATATTTGTAATGATTTAATTATTGTGAGTTATGTATGAATAAGAAACTATAATAAAAATAATTTGAGAAACCTAATTCATATATGCTATTGTTGTAAATTTTGTATCATTTATCTTTAAGGTTTTGTTAGTTAATAAAATCAATTTGTACATGCTATAATATGTTTCGTGAACTGAATGATCATAAGTTGAGTTATGTGATGAATATTTGGTTTCTTTACCATGATATGATGTGTGGATACATGTTAAGACTTTTTGGTACAATTGACACTACTTATTATCACCAACGAGTCATCAGGTCAAGTTTGTGTTTGTGTGTGAGTCCATAGGTCTTAGAGTCAAGTGTTATTGAACACATCACTACTAGAAAAAAAGCCTTCCATGACACGTATTGCATGTCATTAAAGGACCCTTATGACACGCAGATGTGTGTCATTGAAGCCCATGTCATAAATTGGGTATGGCACGCTTCCTGTGGGTCATATCTAATGACACACTTTAATGACATGCATTTATGACACACGTTTTTGACAAACATTTATGACGCGCTTTCAATACCGGTGTTTACGACAGCAATTAACGACATTTGTATGCATGTCATCTCATAACTTTTGATTTTTTATTTTTTATTTTTTTGCATAATTCATAATATTTAAGTTAATAACTTAAAATATAGCAGCAAAACTATACATTCCATTTCCAAAATAAACATCCTAAATCAAAATATTACATATAATTCCTAAGTTAACAAAAGTATTGGTTAATATTTAGTATAATACATATCACTAACGAAATATAAATTGTGTCGTATACGCCGACCAGTCTTCTCGAACCACATCGAAATCTGCCTTCGTGTATACGTGTTTGCCTCCCCCCAACCTAAGTTGCAAATTAAACAAAAAATACACTAGGTCAAAAGTCATGATACATAAGAATTTAATACACTTGCAGCAAATACTAAAAAGGACTTCATCTAATTACAACAAATAACTCTTTTATTTTTATTTGCATCAGTGTGAAATAAAAAAAAAACTTTCGATGAATATATATTTTTATTTGTAGGTATGTATCCCCCCAAGCTAAGTTGAAGCAAAAACTTGATTTGGTAAAAACCATTAACACCCCTCAACTTTATCATCTAAATCGATTGGCCAAGTGACTTATTTGCTCTTTAAGCTAAAAGGGGCATATAAACCACAATAAAACGAAAAAAATAATAAAATAAATAAATTCACTTACATTGTTATCAATGAGGATTTGAAGTCCATCATGAACGATTTCCATCATGAAATTTAAGACGTAATAACCACACTCGGTACTTCCCGGCTGAGTCGAACACTACAAAATTACAAACAACATAATTATTAAGACATAGTTAAGGTTTATAGTGATTTGTAAAACAAAAATATAATAGACTTAATCAAAGTTCAGAATTTAGGCTTATACATGCTCTTAAAAATACCAAACATATTAAGTTCTCACCTTGCAGTTGACCCAGTTGACTTTTACCCGCATGTTGGATCCGGGATTTACAGCGTACAATACCATTGCCTTTCAAACAAAATAATGAAATATATCAAATAATATGATATATAATGTTTCAATAATTTGTATTACTTACGCATAAATAATTTGTTTCAGCTCTGGATTGACATCGATAGGCCAACACCCAGTGTTTTCTACAAAAGAAGAAAACCAAAAAAGTCAACATCAGAGTCCTAATTTATTTTGAACCATTAATTAAATGAAAATTCTAACCCAGGATTGTAAGGCACTATGACGATGTCATTGTTGTTTCTTTTGGTTAGCCGATTTACAAGTATTTTACTTGAGTCATCGATATGTTTGGATTTTGTTTTACGTTCATTCGTCAGGTTGCAGTCACAGTTATATAAGTCATTTCATGTATCAAAATCTTCTTTTAGAAAATTTGAGATTTTGCACATTGAAGATAATCATAATGTTTCCTTAGCTATGGCTAAAATTCATCTAACCCATTAATATTAATACATGCACACGCATGTACTTTATATACATACATCCACATACCTAATCCACCACTAATTCAAATTGTTTTGGACATAATTAGCAATAAGTAAATGGATAATGATCTTACTAAACGTATGTTTATTTATCTCACCTTAACTTGCAGCCTCAAAAGCTTCAGATAGTCCACAATTTCATCAAGCATTGCAGCTCTATCTGTCTGAACACAAACAATACATTGCAACTATATAAACAGATAGAATGCATAATATATATGTATATATATACACGTATATGTCTCACCTTATTGACACTAGGAACTATTTCAAGAAACAATTTCTTGTAAAGCTCTAATTCTCTCTGCTATTCTTTCACGGCGAAGCTATTTCAAGAAACATTTTTTTAAAAATTTGAAGCGTGACGCTACGAATAATAACTTATAAATAATAATTTCAACTAATTTGTATCAACTAGAACTACAACAACACATGTCTAACAAGATATATCAGGATATTAAATAAAAGTGAATAATAAAAATACCTTCTCAGCAATGCTATGCGGGTCCGTGGCCTGCCCTCATCTGCCCTTGACTCATGTCGGTCGAATCGTAGGTATATTTGGAGGTGCTTGAACCGTGTTAACCATCGGTTGAGCCTGGAAAACCCTAAGAAAATCAAATAATACTGTCAATTCATCAACTTTGCAATCAAAAAACCATCTATAATAATATAAAAATCACAACTGGTGACCAGGTTTTAGGGTTTACTGAATAGTCTTGAATGTAAAACACAAATTAGGCATTGATTTACGGAGAAAAAGTCCAAGCTTTTAAATTGAAATGTTGCTATTAAACCCTAGCCAATTAATGGTAGAATAAGGTAAAATTGAAGAAATCTACCTCAAAGAAGATGAAATCCTTCAATAATTCCTTCAATAAACTCAAACTTTTGCTTCAATTCTTCAATAAATTAGGCAGAAGGTCATGGTGGTGGCCGGCGTTCGTTCGTCATCTTGGTGGCCGGTGATGCGTCTGGTGAATGGTGGTGGGAATTCTTGAGGTTTGCGTATGGTAAGTTAAGGTTTATTAATGGTTTGCCGTTTTTATTATAATATATGTCAAACTTGGTCAAGGTTTATTAACACGCATATATGCGCGAGGGTTAATTTTTTAATTTTTAGAGAAAGATGATGACCCAAACTTTATTTTTTTGCAATTTATGACCTTTGTATAACGACACACAAAAACGAGTGTCGTAAATCTTCAATGTTACAAAATTTATGACATTTTTTAATGACTCACATAATTGGGGTCATAAATTGACGCGTGTCATTGTGCGCGTGTCATGGAAGACTTTTTTTTCTAGTATTGCATTCTCATAACTTAAACATTTGTACTTGGTAGCAGTTAGTGAGTCAAGTGCATCCTTTTGGTTTTGAGAAAAGTCTATTACACGCGACACCAAATGAGTTAATCTATTTTCCTTGTTTTCTATATTGAACACACAAAACTATTTTCATATACTTGTTTTCTGGATTGAAAACACAAAACACTTCTCATTGTTTACTGGATTGAAAACATAACAATATTCGTATACTTGTTTTCTGGATTGAAAACAAAAAACATTTTCCTTACATGTTTTCTGGATTGAAAACACAACATTTGGCAATACTTGTTTTCGGGGAGAAAACATGGATATACTTACATACTGGTTTTTTGGAAAAAAAACGCAGCGACTTGTTTTGGATTTATGTAGTTTCTTATATATCACAAGTTATACTAGATGCCCTTATATCACTTAAAGTCCTTACGTTACCTTGAACCGATAGGATGGGAATGCAGGGTTATATGGATTAGTACTACTGGGTTTGACAAACCCCACCTGGGCTAGTCATGCTAGCATGATTGTGATGTCGTAAAATGGATGTTATATTTACCTAACTTTTATACGCCAGTGCTGGTGAAAGACATGGTAAGAAGGCATACATATAGTCAGCTTCGGTTCAAACGTCTAGTAGCTTGTAAATGGGTTAGCTACCCTGGTATATTTGAAGAGTGATAAATCTACTTACACATACATTACTTATGCTACATATAATGAATAAACTATACATACTACTTTTTAATACAAATTAAAAACTCACCAACCTCGTGTTGACCTTTGAGTATTTATACTTGCCCAGGTTGCTAGATGTGATAAGGAGCGGGTTGCATTGCATATGCCAGGAGTCACAGTTGTCGCATTAACTTTTATTTCACATTGTTTACATTTGATGGGTTGTACATGTTTGAGCACGTGGAGTATCTTAAACCATTTACTTTACGCTTCCGCAAAACTTTAAACTGTATGGTTTGTTCTTTTTTTCATGTTTGATTGAGACCTAAATAATATTTTAAATATTTTGAATTGGATGTTTGGTATAACAAATGAGCTAGATCCTGGTATGTCACACGCCTCGCGTTTAAATTCCTTTAGTCGAAATTTGAGGATGTGACAGATTGGTATCAGAGCCATTGGTTATAGTGAACTCGGTTTGTTTTAAAAAAAACCGGTCTATGACCTTTTTAAAGCTCAACTACATTTTTCAAATGTGTCAACCCATCAGTGTATTATTTGTTGGGTTTTATACAAGATTATCAAAGTTCAAGTTAACCAAATTTAACATGAAAACGCAACGGAAGCTTAGATTTTAAAACTTGTTATGAACATACCATTATGTTAAAACTAAAACCCAAAGAACAAGGATCAATATTACAAGAACAATATGCTTACAAAATGTAAATGGTACCTTCTTATACCTTATAAGAAGATGTAGATGGATGAAGAAGATGATGTCTTCAAATGGCAAGGTTGCAAAGGAGAAACCCTCAAGCTTTGAATACCCCAAGCTTTGAATCAACAACACCAATTGATGCTAGGATTTGAACACTTTAATCAAGCTCACAAAAACCCCAAAATTGGCCAAAGTGGCCGTGAGTTTTAGAGGGAGAAAGAGAGGATGTTTTTGATTACTTGAAATTCAAAATGAGACAAGAAGCAAAATGCATGTCTTGTGAATGGTTATTAATAAAAGGTGGTCAACACAAAAGGACAAAAGTTTGGATGGGACCAAACCCTCCACCCACATGGGGTGGCCGGTTTTGTTGTTTTTTTTTTTTTTTTTTTTTTTTTTTTTTTGTGTTTTGTTTTAACCATTTAAAACACCTCCATTTATTTTATAAAACTCACTTTTATAAAATTGTACATACATTTATGTAATTATTTAACCAATTAAATAATTTATTTATATAAACAAATTATCCAGATAATTTATTTAAATCCTCAAGTGTGTTTGTTTAGAAAACCAATTTTCTAAACACGTAGTGTTCGGTATTCGTTTAAATGATCAAATCACTAAAAGAATACATTTGGTGTTGTCTAGCTTGTTATTGGGTATGACCCGACTTGGATCAAACACAGTTAGCCACATTAGTTTAAGTATGTGTCTCGGGCATACGTAATTCCAACATTATTTTCATGCACTACATACATACATACATACATAACATTCACACACACACTATGTCACACGTATGCCCACGATAACCATGTCACCATCCCTATCTGATAAGATATCTTTTAACTTGTTATTTTACGCCTTGCTTCGCATCCTGATATGTCTTTTGAAACCACCCTAATTTGGAAGAGGCCGGTCTAGCACTTGTGAAATGTGAGGAGGCATATCAGGAGTCATCACACGACAACACCCTAGGTGATATCAACGAGTGACAGTAATTACTGGACTTAGTTCGATATTAATACATCGATAACAAGTTCCCTCCTTCCTCTACTTTCGGCATTACCTCATTGACGTTCACTACTTCTATTTATTATATCACCACTATCATTAAAGGCATAAAGGAAAGGACATAACACTCCAATGTAAGAAAAATTGAAGAGTACGGTTTAGAACGTAATCGTGAATCTATAGGTACATTGGTGCGAGATGGGATTTCGTTGTGTGAACACTTTTCTAAAGCAAACTCTTAAAACTCTATGCTCGACTATCTAAAGTTACTGACGATTACGAGCCCTAGACTATCATTACTGATTTTGATTTTATATATCTTGATTAATTATTATAAGTGTTTCCATGAATTTGTGAACCTTTTCAAAACTTTGTTAAGAAAACCCTCTTCATTGAAACTTTTCCAGAATCTCATGTCTGGACCTTCAGCTTTGTCTTTTGCATGGAAATTAAAGAACGCCTCGTAAATTGACAGCCTATTTCTTATGCTTTGACTATGAATTCCCTTTTGACTATACTTTTCTAGCATATGCTCAACCCTCAGCCTTACCTGTTTTTTATGCTCTATCGCAACCAACTCTACGATAATATATTCCACAAGATAACCCTATTGTCTCAACTCCTTAAACTTCGTGCTGACTAAACTTCACCGTTTGGACACAATTCCGAGTAATCGATCAAACTCCCACAACAACGTTACCCGTGATGAACACATAAGCGCTCTCTAATTTTGTTTTTCCATTTTCTTTCCTTGGTATGGAACCTTGACATTAAACTTTTTCACGTAAGAAATTGTCTTTACACTTGAAGCATCTTACATCATACATATGATGACTAAATCCATCATGCAACCAACTGGGAAGAACAACCTCTGTTAGCTGGCTTAAGGCTTTCCATTTTTTTCTCAAACCCCTCCTTTGCGAAGCCAACCAAACCCGTTAAATATGTAATTCACGAAGTGCAAGCACGCAATGCGATTATTCTTATGGATACGACCCTGGACAAGACACCTAAGCTCAATTCTTTGAGCTAAAGTTAAGGAACAAATTCAGATTATTCTATTTCTCTTTCAGTTATAGTTCACGTTAGCAAAGTAATGATGATAGGAGCCACTTGCAATGCTATATTAGTGTGGTGGGTAGCTTCGGAACACCCAATTTATAAGCACTAACAATATGTTGACGGTGGGGACTAGAGCTAGATCATTTCCCGATATTAGCCACTTAAGCATGTTCACTTCCGCTTTAACCTTACAGAACCAATACTCGCACCAAAGACCATGAATCCTGAATTTTAAAAACTATCACAAAAATCATTCATGCAAGAAATTTCTCAACCTTTAATACTGCCATGCGCCTTGACACTTCTATTATCGATAAACTATCATTACAGTCTCAAACTATCATAATCAAAATTTCAGGACGAAATTTCTTAACAAGGGGATGATGTGACAACCGAGAATTTTTTTTAAACACTAGCAACTCTGCCCAAATGTTAGCGACACTAATATATAGACGAGATGTCTACTTGCTTCATTTTGATCATACATATAAAAGGAAAGTCTAATTAATTTCATTTTGATCATAAACACAGACGGGGAGTCTACTTATTTACTTAGCGGCGCAAATCAATTTTCGGGACGAAAATTATTTTAACAAGGGGATAATTTGACACCCTGCACTTTCACGTTAACACCATTAACCCAAACTCCGTTATTTTACGCATCATGCTTAACATTTACACGAGTCAATAATGAGTCACACACATGGGTTTGTCGGTACACGTTGGTGATTGATGTCGAATCATATATGTTTAAATAATTTGAATATAATTGTTATGTGTTGGATGATTTTTTGTGTTGCAAGATTTAGTACAATATTATCTCTTAGCATTCTATTAGTTACTATATAAAAATAATACCTCAATTATATGTTTATAATATTATCTATGTGAAATTGCCGCAAAATGATTATGTGTTTAGTTTGTAACTTGATGTGTGAAATTTCGATCAGTTGCGCGTCACTTATACGTTTTTAGCTTTTATAAAGTAGTATATATAAAATAACAATAAGTCTTTATTTTATAAACTCGGGTTAGTGTTTTGGTCGTAATGATTCTATTATAATCTGGTTTGGTGTTAAAAGGTTCTTTTAAAGCCAAAACTCATTCTAAAAAGATCATTCTTTGTAAATATGATTAAATATAATATTAATAAAATAAAAAAACCCTAATCCCCATCCCATAACCATCGACACATCCATGCTCCCTCTCTGTCACGATGTCAACACCCAACAAACCCTAATCACCTTCAATTCAATATTAATCTTGTAATCAGAGGGGTCTTTGAGTGATTCACGTGATTCCTAATGTTAATTGGTAAGTTTTATGTATCCATTATATGTTTTGATAAGTTAATATGAAACCCTAGATGTTCAATCTCTGTAATGTTTATGATTATGATAACAATTGATGAATTAGAACCCTAGAGATGTTATAAACATGTTAGGATTTGAGTTTTGATGACAACAGTACGCTGACAGCTTCGTTCTTGTATTGATTGGTCTGTATCTTGACGTTAAATGATGATTATTGATCGAAACATGATTCAAGGATATAGTATTTTGAGTCTAGTTTCCAGAAATGTAAATTTTGTAATTTTTGGTCGAGTTCTGAATAATTTTTATAATTTTGTAAATCATTAGAACGGATCTTGCAATGTGATATCAATTAAACTCGTTCTTATGCGGAAACTAACACGAGGTGATTCAAGATTATATAACAAACACACTAAGAACACAAGAAATATGCTTCAAAAAACACGTATATTAAACGTCAAGTGCTTAAGCACAACTGGTTACAAACATACCAATATCTCTCTTAGTTTCTCTTTGAACGGCCAACCTATAATAAACCTAGATACATTGTTTATATAGGCACTACACTCAAGCCCAAAACAACCTAAAAGCCCACCGAGATCCAAAAGAGATCTCGGTTTAAAATATAAGGCCAACAACAAGTACAAACCATACTAATGCTAGCCCAACAATCCCCCCTTGGTTTGTATCTTTAGCGTTAATCATGCTCAAGAATATTTCCATCTGCTTCCTTGTAAGCACCGGCCCATAAACCTGTTTAGATGATTGATCCCACCATCATTGTATACTCTTTAGCAGAAGGCTCGTACAATGGTTCAGCTATAATCTGAAAATTGCTAAGTGTTTTAACGTCTTTCTCACCAAATTTCAGCAGATCATGTGGGTCGACAAATCGAAATTGTCCTTTTCGTAGACGGATAACGACCGTAGCCGTCTCACCTTCATACGTCTAGAACGTCATCTAATCTAAAGTTCCATATGGAATTCTAGTAGACAGAGGACTGTGAGTTGCCTTCTTAGTTGTAGGCCACATAACGTTGACCATCGTCATCCCCGTCTTTGTATCTCGGATCCCTTTGGCTTTCTTTAAAAATGACAAAGCTGTAGTCATATTCGAGAATCCTCGATTAACTTCATTCCTCAAGAAGTTCCAGATATCTATAGCCTTTTTTTTCATTGTTAGGGTTGTGAAAAGGAGCATTAATAAGGTCACTGAGATCAACCGTCGTCCGGGATCCAAAATCCTTCATTTTTCTGTAATATTCGATAGTCCCAGACCTTCTTTTCACCCACCGCATGGATTTATCAACATCAAAACCCCAAGACAGAGCACCCGATCGATAACCGTACTTGTTCGAAAAGTCTTTCTTGAAGTTAACAATAAATTTATCCGGGTGATCGGAAGTTTCCACATTCTGATTTGAATTCTTCATGATAAGAAACTTCTTTTAAAGCCTTTCAGATTGTTAAGCTGTCTTTAGAGGAGTAGCAAGATATTGTTCCAGTGTCTCAGAAGCATCAATGATTTAAGCAGGACTCGCACTGGAACTACTAACTTGACTGGCAGGAGGTGCCTTCGCGGTAACGTCCTCACTGCTTTTAAATTCATCTCTAAATTTCTAAATAAGCTTTTGCTGGAGGTCTAAGTACATAGCGGTGAGGCCACCCATGTCGGCTTGAAGTTCATTGATCTTCAAATCTTTATCAGAATTGCTTGCCTCAAGCTCTTGAATTCTCACATCCTTCTCAACCGAGTCATCCTCAAGTTCAAAGACTTGTCGTTGTAAGGACTTCACATCAACAGGTTCGGCATCCAGAGTGACCCCCTTACCATTATCATGAAAATTTTTGTCTTGCATTGCCAGAATGTGGGCAATATTTTCAACGACGTTTGAACTTGATTGACCAAACGGGTCAGATTCCTTTTGTTAGTAGATTGAACATGAGCTTCAAACTCGAACTCATGAGCAATATCATCAAAGATTTGGTCTTGAGTTTAAAGTTCAGTAGTGGATGGACTTGCTTCAACTTGAGCTTCAGTAAGTTCAAGCTCAGGTTCCTTTTGTTGTTCTGTTAGTGTAGTTTCAGTAAGCAGTACACCCGGTCTCGGATCTTTCTTTCTTTGCTTTCATGTAATGATATCGGTGGTTGGCTCTTCATAATTATCTTCATCTTGTGTCTAGTGACTGATTGAGGAGGTTTCAATGCAGTCGACTGGAGCTGATCTTTAATCATCTCGAAGTCTTTCAACTGATCAGCAGTAGGTACAGTCTATTCTTCTTGGTGTTCAGTCTCCATGTGTTGTGATGGAGAACTATTTGGCTCATCATCATCAGAAATAGTCTTATATGAAGCAATGAACCTCTGAGCAGGTGTCACATGCTCATTAGCAATCGAAGCACTGTCACAAATAGTAGCAGCTTCAGTTTCAACAAACTTTACAAACTTGACAAGTTTGTGAAGACCATTGTATACTACTTTTTCCCCTTTTCGTGATTGCTTCATCAACCCAAAGGTGTTGAAACCCATAGCCTTTAAATCGAGCGTTTCTACAGATTTGACAAGGTTAGGGTAGTGTGAGTCAAATATCATCTGTAGAAACCTCGGGTACATCATAAACATCTCTTTCTTCTTCCCCTTGAGGTTGCTCATCATCTCATCGAACACAAACTTGGAGTAATTATAATTCCAGTCCATGATCAGAGCAACCGCAACCGACATCTGAATGTGGCTGATCTCGTCTGAACCCCCTTTTCGTCCTGAGACACACGTGAAGAACGTGTTGATAAAAAACCTCCAGTAAGGATGGAAAAGTTTCTTGATGGCTAGAGGGTAGGATCCTTCATATCCCATTCTTAAAGCAACTTCAGCAAGAACATCAGTGGGGAATTCAGTTGGGTAGTCGGGTTGATCACCGAACAGTAGAACATCATGAATAATAGCCTTTGAAATGACAATAGGCTTCTTTTGAATCTTTGGGTCAATTGTTTCAGCTCCCCTAGCACCCCGTTGGTTAATGTAAGCATTATTCCATAACTCCGTCACCATATTTTTACAAATAATAGGAATTTCTCGTATAACATGAGAAATCCTGCACGTGTTGAGCCCCACTATCATGGACTTGAATTCTTTGTGTACAAGAGGTGGATCAAATAAGCATCCGGAAATATTATGAGTATCTACAAACTTCAATGGTGCTTGATCAGCCATGACTGCAACAAACGAATCAAGTTAGTAGTGCATTCACTTAATTGTAAAATTACTCAGTATTATAAAGATAAATAACAATTTGGCTAAAGAACAGGGACCAAGAATGCAAATTTAGATAATATTGGTCATTAATTGTAAATTAATGTCAATTTTTATATAAAATAATATGATTTCGGTCCAAATTTGAGTTCTCTGTTCATAAACATAGTTTTCGGTCCATAATCCGAGTTCTCTGTCTAACAAAGTTCAAGATAAGTCCAATATCATCGAGAACATGAGTTCTCGGTCACTCAATATTGGTTCTCAGTCAAATGGTCAACTGAGAACCCTTGATATTTCAGATGAACCAAGGAGTACTCTGTTTGACTAATGGTTTTCAGTCAAACATCCCGAGAACCCTAGATCCTAGATTTATCGAGATCTCAGACAGGAAAACCCTTGGGTTTCATCTCGAAATATGAGTCATCTTCTCCAAATCATTAAGAATCACCAATGATAAATAAACCTGCAACTTCAAGGAACTCTCAATATATCAAAACACAACCCACAAACATTACAATCTTTATCCTAAATAATATCCGTAACATGATTTAAAGTCTGTTAGTTTCATCCAGAGAACATCATAGTGAACCGAAAAAACCCTTTTCAAGATTTCATTTGCCTATTTTTCAACGTAGATCACATTAGTTCTTGAAGAAAGCAAGAATGATAACTTAGAGGCTAAGAAACTTAAAAGATTTTCAGCCTAGAGAGAAGATTCCTAATTTGAGATTCCTAATAAGAAGACCAATAATGCAGATGAGAGTCTTTTATACTTCAAAAATTTAGATCAGTTCGAAAACCCTGATGGGCCGAAAACATGTGCAATATATGGGCCAGGCCAAATAAAACAACTTCCATTCATCCAAATTTTTAATGGGCTAAAATGACATGATTTTTGCACAATTTTTTTACCCAAACATGGGCTTGATCCATGGTTTTGAAGCCGATCCCTTATAGCATCCGTTTCGACAAGAGTACTAAAGAGGTAATAATAAAATAAAAATAAATAATGATTAAAACACAAAAAAAATAAAAATAATAATACAAGAAAAATTTAATCACTCATTCTTCTTGTAATTTAAGAAATTTTTGGGATCAGATTTCAGTTTCAATAAACACGCAATCTCTTAAGAAAAGATCCGAACATGGAATTATATTGATTAAGATGCTTTCACAATGATTCATGTTCAACATTATTATGACATAAAGAGACAGGTTGATAGCATGTATAATAAACTTTGCCTGATTTTCTTGCATCAGTGATACAAGTTATGTTCAATTAGGCATAAATCTTAGATGGACATCACTCATGGACCTGTGATGCTACCTATCTCTTAAAAGCGTATTTGATTTTCCCCAGATCACCCCAATTTGACTTCAATTCCTTAGTGCTTGATCAAAGATTTTTATATATAAATTTTTTTTAAGCCTTAAGGTTGAACGTTGGACTTACAAGCCATCCGGACTTACATGCCTTACATTCAGAGTGTTTAGGACTTATTTGAATGCTCCACCCTTGTAGTTCTAGCTTGTGCCTTTAAGCTTTTGAAAAACGAAATTTAGTAACACAATATTATATATATCTCACATAAATGTTTTTTTTAAACAAAGACATAATATTTTTGTGATCAAGAAACTAACAGGCTTGTGTCTGACTGGGTAATTACTTTTCTGCCTATCATTCAGAGAGATATTTGGAGACATGCACATTTCTTCAAAATGACTCTCCACAGTAAGTTTAGCAAATTTAGTTTATATCACTTCAACTTTTACGCATCATGGAAAGCTACCATGCAAATCAATGACCGTTCTAACGCCTTTTACGCTTAGTAACTTCACACGTTAGGCACACAAAATTAATTTTACTATCATATTCCAAAGGTTGGATAAATTTTCATTTGAAAATATTTAAGCTTCTAAAAAGCTCTTAACAGAATAATCATATCACTTCCCAATTTAATTACAAAAGACAATTTAAAACTCAGTCGCCTCAGTCACTTTTAGTTATTAGGTAAATGGATATCCCGTATGTCTACAGGTAGATAACAAGACCAAACATATATAGAAATACATGTCCCTCAAACTTTGAGTAACCGACATAATTTTAAGCAAAAGAATTAAAACAAAAACACACCACAATCGCCCCAGATGCTTTAAGTATTTTTGTGAATGGCTATATTTTGTGTCTACAAGTAGATGACATGACCAAACATATACAAGTATATGTCCTTCAAATTTGAAAAACTTAGGTGATGAGTATTTATGAGGATTCTTATTTTTATCAAATTTATTCGAAGACACACCACCATATTTCAAAGTTTTAGAGGAATCAACCACACAATTGTCTTTGCACTTAAAAACAGAGACCACACAAACATTTGAAGTCACAGAATTCAAAGCAGGTAAATTTAAAGAAATACGAGAATTAATGTCTTTATTATTCTAAACAAGCAAATCATCATCGTCATCAATCCAATCCTCGACAATTACTTCATATACACGTGAAGTAAACACATTAGTATCATTCACACCTGAGGTTGATTCAGTAGCTTTTACTAAACCAGTTGCATTTTTGCTATTTTCATTGTTTTTACCCCAATTGCATGGTCTTTACACTTTCTTCATGCTCTTTGGTAAGAGGAAGACTAGTGTAATTCTCGTTGTATGGAGGGCGTACAACATTGTACCCTATCCCCTCACCAGTGTTTTCTTTCTACCATAAATGATTTTCGATCATGGAGTTAACAACATCACTGGAGCCTTCGAATTTCTTAAAGTCTAATTCAGCCCTTTCAAATTTATTAGTTAAATTGATAATCTCTAACTTAGAGGCTTCCAGTTCAATAGTTAACTCATCAATTTTCTGTTTGGCATCAAGGTGGTGACTACATTTTATGCTTAAATAAGATTGAAGTTTAGAAAAATCCTTTTTTCGGTACCTCAATTTTATCTTTGAAAGCTTTCTCATTCTTCTTAAGAGTAAAATTTTCAGATTTGTTTCCTTCCATTTCTCTAAGCAAGTTACTATTATGGGATTTGTATAAATCTACTTTGTTAATACAAGCTTGAGAACATAATTGGGAACTTACCTCAGATGAGCTGGAAGAAGTGAAGGCCAGGAAAGCAAATTGAAGTTCCTTTACTTGTTCCACAGCAACATTATCTTCTTCAGCGACATCAATTGGAGCAAAGTTTTCAGTCTGATTATTGATGCTGAGAGCTGCCATATGATCATTCCAAGAATTATTTAGTTGCTAAACCTCTCTCACCTTCACCTGTACTTGCAAGATTTTCTCCTCTTTCATTTCACATTGGAACCATTGCCCTTTCTTTGTTTCCTTCTTTAGCTAGGTTAGTGCATTCACGAGCAAAATGACCCGGCTTGTGACAGTTGTAGCACCTCATAGTATCTTTGTTAAATCCCACGTTATGATTTGCTGGCACATTCCAGTTGTTTCTGCCTTTCTCTTTGTATATTTCTTTGCGCGAAACACTGCCATGGCGATTTGCCAAGATATGCCCATTTCCTCTACATCATCAGGATGAATTTGATCCAACTCAGCAGCTACAACTGGTTGAACCAGATCTCCAACAAGAAAGGTGTTGTAGCAATTCATGAACCCTGCCATTAAGCCGATGTTTTCGTGAGTCTCCTTTGAGATAGAAGGAATCCAACTAGGAGACTGAATGGAAGGTGCAGCAGATGGCTGGGGCTTAATAGTAGAAGCAGATGGTTGAGAAGGTTGAGGAGAACACATGAGTTGGTTGTGGTGATGCTGGATTGAATTTGCCCTGAGCAGACTTAAACATAGAAAAGTTATTCTGAGACTGATGCTATAGAGTGTACTGCCCCTAAGAAGATTAAACATTGAGAAGTTGCCTTGAGAGATGAGAGCATTGTTAGAGGCAACACTATAGACAGCTGCATTGTAGAAGTTTGCATGATTAATGGCACGCTGCTTATCATCCATGTCACAAGCTTTGATGATCGTCATTACTTATGACAAAGTTAATCTATTGAGATCCTTCGTGTTCTTGATAACTGCAACCTTTATATCACTGCTTTGTGGCACGGAATTGACCAGTTTATTGTTTGTCTCAGCAGCGGTCGGATTCATGTTAGCCGATCTCATCTCAGTGATTAGAGATATGAATCTATACAGTTGTGTTTCCAATGATTCTCCAAGTACATGATTAAACATATTGAACTTCTGTCGTAAGATATCTTGACGGCTTCTCCTCATATCCTCATTACCCTCATACACCAATCAGGGCTTCCCACAATGCCTTAGTAGACTGTAATTTTCTAAATCCCAAGGCAATTTCGGGTGAAAGTGCCATGGTTAAAGTAGCAAGTGCCTTGTCCTCCTCTTCAACCTTTTCAAAGTCTGCATCATAATACAGTTAACGGGCTTTACAGCTACTTCTTTAAAGTTTTCACTTTGATACGTGATAGCTTGAGGGCCTCGGACAATACTTCTCCAAATCTTGGCATCTTACATCTTCACATACTTTTCAAATCTAAATTTTCACTCAGCAAACCCCTCATGAGACTGCAAACGGGGTACACGAGTTGCAGTTCCTATTATGGAGTCCAACTCTTGATGCAGTGCAACATTGTTGAACTATTAGCTACTTGGTCCATCTTGGATAAATAATTAATAGTCTGGTTCAGTATTAAAGTCCAAATAATATATCAGTTATCCTAAAGCCAATAGGATCAGGCCTAGATGTATAATCACAGCCGAGAACTGACTTTAGCCGAGAACCAAGAAAGTTAACCAAATATTCTCTTAGTTGACCAAGAATAGCCATAAGTCAACAGAAAATACTAAACAGCGACTGAGAACTATCCAAAACCACTGAGAACACTTAAATTTTGCCTAGAACACACAAATTTCATCGAAAACACACAAAATTCACCGAGAACAACCAGATAATGGACGAAAACGATGAATCTTTCCCGAAAACTTCCAATCCCTAAATAATCTTTGACCAGGTAACTTTGGTAACAAATCAAACCCCGAAATCTATAGGATTTGAATTTAAAGCATAAATCAAGTCAAATCCTTCCAAAAATTATCTCGGCAAGCCCGATGAACACGATGAACAACTGTTCTTCAGTTTCCAGAAATCTTCATTCACTTATCAACCAAACATTACCTATTGAATCAATGATATCACTTTAATCGAGCCTAGAATAGGTAAATAGGCTCTGATATAAATTGTAAGTCCTTAGAACGGATCTTTCAATGTGATATCAAATAAACTCATGATTATGCAGAAACTAACACGAGGTGATTCAAGATTATATAAAAAAATGTTAGTGCATGGTTTTGCTTCTCGATTCTTTGTATTTATGTTTTGTATTTATTAATGAAAGAATTATTATTATATACGTTAATTCCTTAAGAATTGTCTAGTTCGTTAAGGATGTTTAACGAACTAGATGTTAAGTTAAGTTCCCCGCTAATTTGGTAAGGATGTTAAACGAGTTAGGAGGAAGTTCGTTAAGTTTATTATTCTTTTGTAATGTAACGAAGTGGGAGGCTAGTTCGTTACGAAATGTTTAATGAACTAGACCCATCTTCTATTTATAGAGGTGTTCACCTCTGTTTAATTTAAGTTTTGGATTAATGTATTGAATCTCTGTCCAATTGTTCTCTCGTTCAAAGCTTCAACCAATTAACGTATTACTATAATATATACACATATATACAACTAATATAACATAATAGTTAAGAGTAATCATGAACTAGATCCTTCACGGTATTAGATCTAATTGTTAATCGTTATAGATCTGAGTTAGATCCGTGTTTCTACAAGTGGTATCAAAGCTTTCGGGGTTTGATTGCTCTTGATAATGTGTTAATTTGTTAATTAAAGGCATACTTATATTAGTTTGGTGTTATTTAGTTTCCGGTTTTTATTTTGATCAAATTCAGTGTTGATTTGATTGTTTCTGGATTGAGTTTGGTTGGATTGTTGTGTGTTAAAGTATTTGGAAGGTTGGTGGATTGGAATTGCTAATTGGATTGAGTTTGAGTTGTTTTTGGATTGGATCTGAGATAGATCGAAAACAGGGGATTGGATTTGGGTAATTAGCTTGATTATTGATAGATTTGATATATGGATTGGCGCGATTTGGTTTCGCGATGGATTTACGAGTAATTTGAGCTGTTACTTGTATGATTTGGTGTATTATCGATTTTGTATTACGGATTTGTGATAGTCTTTGGTGTTCTTCTTTTTCCAGAAATCTGGGAATTTCAGATGAAGATTTGAAGATCTTTATATGTTATTGAGGATTTGTTAAAACTTCAACTAATTTGTTAAAGTATTTCATTAAACCTTCTTAATTCGTGTTTAGTTCGTTACACAGTTCGTTAACAGATCTGATTCGGGTCATCTAATTCGTCAGACACGTGGTCTGATTCGTTAACTTTAAATCTAACAAACTTTTTGCCACATGGAAAAAGTTGTCAGAGTTTGTTATAACCATTTTAACAAACTGATTCGTTATAGTTGATTCGTTATCAACTGTAGCAAGTTCGTTATCTTAATTCGTTACCTTGAATAAGAGATTCGTTACTCTGATTCATTAAGTTGACATTGTGATTCGTTAAGATTTCACTTAGTGATTCGTTACCTGATTTGTTAAGTGAACTCAGAGATTCGTTACCTTGGTTTGTTATATTGAATTCAAATTCGTTAATCTGAATCATTAATCTATTTCGTCAAACTGCTTCGTCAAATTGACCTAATTCATTGAATTAGTTCGTTTGATAGTTCGTGTGAACTGTTTCTGATTCGTTACTCATATAACTTTCAATTCGTTATAATTGATTCGTTATTTTAGTTCGTTAAAGACACTGTTCACAGTTCGTTATACTTAGTGTTTCAAGTTCGTTAATGTATTTTCAAGTTTAGTCCTTGAAGATGGCTGGTTTGTACGCGTTAGCTTCCCAAAATGTACTTATGCAGCAAATGTTACTATTAGACACGGAAATTGGATCTCATTCCATGTGTTCGCGTTTAATGAAATTTAGTGACTTTGCTAAGTGGGAACCTCATTTCCGTGCTCATCTAGGATCAATTCACCCTGATTGTTCTTATTGCTTGTATGAAGTGTATACCATTCCGATGATTAGAGATGAGACTATCGGATTTACACCTAAAGCCATCTCACAATACCCTTAAGAAGAAAAGAAAGCGTTAGAGATTGAAACGAAAGCATACTCTACACTTACAATGGCGTTACCTGAAAACATATTTCATCAAGTCGGTAGCATTAAAAATTTGTACTTCGTTGTTTCAACACATTCGTATTAGGACTATGGGTAACACTGCAGAAAGCAAGAAGGTGATGTTAAAGTTTCAATTTATAAACTTTAACTTACTTAAAGGTGAGACTGTAGAAGAGATGACAACACTGTTTAATCATCTGATAGCCGAAATGGACAAGATGAAAATGGAACCTTCTGAATTAGATAAGATAGACACAATTAAGGGTGCTTTACCGAGTTCTTACTCGACTTTCTTAATGGTACTAAAAGAGAATAATTACTTCAACAATGAAGATCTGACGGCCCCTGAATTCATGCAAAAGATCGAAGCACGAGAATATGATCTTAAATGTCAAAAGTCTTCCAAGGATAGCCAAGATCCAACTTTTTATAGTGGGAGTATTCCCTTGAGTTCAACAATCTCTCCAATCACCGCAATTCTTACACAAAATGCAAGTGATAATGCAACAACTATCTATAGTGATCCACGAGCATGTTTCAACACTGCTGGAAGTTCTGAGTCACCTGGTGATTCTGGTTCTTCTGGTGGATCTGGAAATTCATCCACTGCAAATCAATTCTCATCTTTACCGAATGTAAACATGAAGGAGGCTGAAAAAAACTTTGCTTTCTTGTCTGCCTTCATGATTTCCTATGAGAATTTGGTTAGTAGTAAGATTGCAACGAGCGAATTGACTGATGAAGACTATGATTAAATTGATCCTGATGAGTTGGAACTCATGGATTTGAAATGGAACATGGCGATGATTGTCATAAAGGTGAAAAAGTTTATGCAAAGGATTGGCAAAGATCTTCCTGCTTTAAACAAGAAGATTGGGTTCGATAAATTGAAGGTTAAATGTTATAACTGCCAAGAATTTGGACATTATGCAAAGGAGTGTGACAAACCGAATAAGGAGTTTATTGCTCCTAGAAATCATGATCAAAGTTCTTCCGCAAAACGAGGCAATGATGCTGATAAGAAACCATCTACTTCTGGGTCACAAGCTATGCTAGTTGATGGAACTGACTAGTCACAAAGACTGTTGTGTAACGATAATCAAGCTAATCTGGTTATGTTCGAGTCAAATGAAAATTTCCAAGATGCAAGTGGGAGTGATCTGTCTTCTGACAATGATACTGAATTGGATTCTGATGGTTCAAGTGACAAGCTTCCAACCACTTTTGCTTGTATGGCTAAAACTAATAAGGTTAGTTCTTCTGCTCCTATCTCTGTTAATGTGTCTGCTAATGTGTCTTGTGTTGAATGTGAGAAAAACAAGCCTAAGTTAGAGTCTTTGAAAAATCACAATGATTGTTTAGTAAGAGAAATTGCTTCACTTAAAGATACTTCTCGACAATCTTTAGAATCTCAAATGAGATCTAGGGAGAAAATTGAAGCATTGTCGACAAGTAACATGATCTCAAAGCTGAGTTTTCTGTCAAAATGACAATCAACGATCAAATATTCAAGAAATCTTGAAACATCGTTCTAAGATAATTGAGCTTGAGAATGAAGTTCTTGAGTTGAAAAATAAGTTGGGCAAGTTTAGAAACTCATAATTTTTGCTAAATGAGATAATCGAGGTATCTGGTAAGCAAAAAGATTATAAAAAGGTATAGGTTTTGTTGAATTACCACCACCTTTTAAAAATTATTATAGGGCAAATCCTTTTGCTAGAAAAGAAGAAGTGCTTGTGAAAGAACCCATTGTTTCTGACAAATCTAAACCAGTAAAATCTGAAAACATTAAAGCCCAACCACCAACTCAAAAACACCATGTTGAAAGCAATAAAATATTTGTAGAAAATGTTGGGAAGGTGATCATTGAGGATGTGTTTGAACCTGAAGTAATACACAAAAACCAGAACATTCCAAGTTCTAAGCACATTTTATGTGAACTTCATGAATTTGAGGAGGCTATGTATGGTTCACACACAACTCAAGTGAAAAAGGAGGAACAAGTTAAGGTTAAGCCAGTGACGGCCAAGAAACCAGAAAAACCTAAAATTTCTAATGTGGATTTGATGCGTTTTATCAATCCTACTGTTTCCAAGCCATCAACTGGTCATGTGTTTAAACTGAAAGGAATAGACACAATGTTCACTAAGAAAGACATTCCGATTAGTATTATCAATCCAGAATTGATCTAAAGTGTCTTTCACAATGAAACTTCCAAGATACAAGATCTTGAACGTCAATATGCTTGTGCCAAAACATCAAACACATCAGACCCTTTGATTAAAGCCAAGCAACTGTTAAAAACTACTAAAAAGGTTCATTTTGAGAAATCAACCGGAATTGACACATTGCAAAGTTTTTCTAACTGTTCTAATCTCAATTTCTATATGAAAAAGAAATATGTGTCGTATGATGGGTTGGCCAATAATTTTACTAGACTGTGAGTCATCAACCTTTTGCGGCATCTATTTTTGCCAAATCTCAACATGATCGTGTGGACATGCGAAGTTGCTTTCTTTGTGGTCAACAAGGTAAAGTTGTGAGAAACTGTGGACATAAGAAATCTCATAACCTTCATCCGTTTGTCAAGGACCAATCAAAACCGGTTCCTGTGATAAAAGAGATTCCAAAATGACCTTTGTTTTGTGATGATGATACTCACATCATGTTTTCAAATGTGAATCCACGAAAGGTAATTCATGTGAATGAAACATATGGTCAAGTAAAACCCAAGTTTGTTCCAATGGAACCAATTTGTAAGAACATGAACTCAAATGTCGTTCAAGCTACCTATTTAAGACGAAAGTCTAAAAGGCCTATAACTTATTCTCAAGTTTCTGAACAACAATTGACTTCTGTTAAATTTGATTCTTCTTATGAAACTCAAAAGGTGCCAAAGACTAAGGCCTGGGCTGCCTTATTGAACTGATCACTTTCATTTGTGTGTAGGGTACATCCAAGACCATGTCTGGTGAAAACTGGATAATGGACAGCGGATGTTCTCGTCATATTACTGGAAATCTCAACCTTTTAACAAATGTTAGAAATATTCAAGGAGGGTATGTGGATTTTGTTGGGAATTCTGGGGGTATGATTACACAAGAGGGTGAAGTTTCAAATGGGCATATTACGTTTGAGAAAATCAATTACTGTGATAAGGTTGATAATCATTTATTAAGTGTGTCGCAAATCTGTGCCATGCAGTACACGACAATATTTACTGATAAAGAATGTCTGATTTTGAAATTGGGATACGTCTTTCCCGAGGACATGGTTGTCATGCGGTCCCCTTGATCGAATGATATTTATGTGTTAAACATGTCTTCTAAGGCGTCAACTTCGGTGGAAACGTGTTTCGTTTCTAAAGAAACTGAAAAGGATACGATTCTCTAGCATAGAAGGATGTGACATATTCATGTTAGGAAGATGAATTATTTAATGGCTAATGACTTGGTCGAAGGTGTTTCCTTGAAACATTTTAAATTATCTAACCACTGTGTTGCATGCAAGAAAGTCAAACAGAAGAAAAAGTCACATCCAGCTAAGTTATTGAATTCCATTGATACTCCTCTTGAACGACTTCATATGGATCTTTTTGGTCCCGTGAATCGTGCTAGTATCTCTTAAGATTGGTATTGTCTTGTGGTTACCGATGACTATTCAAGATATTAATGTTTCTCATTTATGAGTTCAAAAGATCAAACACCTGTTCTGGTTCAAAATTTAATCACTAAGATCGAATCACTATACAAGAAAAAAGTGAGGAGAATTCGAAGTGATAATGGTACTGAATTTAAAAACACTGTATTGGATTTCTTTTGCGTTCAAAAAGGAATTCACCGAGAATATAGTACCCCTTATGTACCACAACAGAACGGTGTTGCTGAAAGGTAAAAACAGAACTTTGATTGAAGCAACTAGAACTATGCTTGTCGATTCTAAGCTTCCTGTCTAATTTTGGAACGAGGCTGTGAATACTTCTTGTTATACGCTTAATCGGGTTCTGACAGTTAAGAGACTCCAAAAGACGAGTTATGAGCTTTTGAACAAACGAAAACCTAATTTAAAGTACTTGGAACCATTTGGGTGTCCCTGTACGATGTTGAAAAGAGATGTAGGTAAATTTGATGAAAAAGCCATTGAGGGTTATTTCTTGGGTTATGCTTCTCGGAAGAAAAGGATATTTAACTTTACATCTGGTTGTGTGGAGGAATGGTACTATGTGGATTGTCAAAAGTACACCACCCCTCCTCAAGGAAAAGGTCCAGACTGGATGTTTGATTATTATGGTTTATTTAATTCGTTTACTCCATCAACTGAGCAACCAGATGAAGACTTGGTTCGTGCATATTTTGAAGATCAATTGGTAATTCCGAGGTTTTCAAGTTCTAATGATGTTGAAGCTCCAACTGAAGATCCACATGATGATCGTCCAGCTTCTTCTGATAATGTTTTTACTTCTTCTGATGATACTCATGTTGTTGATCAAGTTATTGAACATGATGTTGCTGATACAGCTGAAAGTGATGATTCATATAAGCTGGGAGAACATTACACTAATTTATTCGAAAATAAGCTTAAAAGACTGAGTGCTTAATTGCATTGGTGCATTAATCGGTCATAAACAAGCTGTTAGAGTAAAGTATGTGATATAAACATAAAGAAATGCCAAATTGAAATAGGTGTTAGTCTCTAACAAAAATCTCGGTAATGATGGCAGAAATGTAATAACCTGTCATACTCAAGTTGTATTTGTTTGATCACAAAAATAAAATAAAGCAAACAACAAGCGTTAAAGTTCTAGACACTTTGAGTCTTTATGCGGCTTAATCATCTGGGTATTCATATATATGAATTTTTTATTCACTTTCATAGCAAACCCAAAGTCATTAAACTTGATCAATGATGTACATCGTACAAATTTAAACTACTGACTTGATCAAAATCAACTGTTAGTCATATATTTGTTCCTCCCTTGCGCGCGTCTCAGTTCCAGTAAGAAACGGACCCTAGGGGATACCGTGTATGTAAGCCAACAGATGGACTCGTGCATAGTCACTCATAGTAAAATAAAATCAATGAATTGCTCACAAATTTCTATAAAATTCAAATTTTGATCAACATTATAATGGTTTAAGTCAAGTTGGGGTGATATGGAAAAAATCAAATTTAGCTTGAACTGAGATTAGAGGCTGATAGTTTCTGATATTATGTGCTCTAATTGAACATTTAATCATATCACAGAAACTCTTGAATGTTTGTTATAAGATATCAATGACCGACTTAACGCTAGTCACAGTATCGCTAAAATATAAAACTGTGATGGAAGGGCAATTTGGTCAATATGATTATCCGCTCAAACTCACCAAAAATCCAAAAATATATACTGCTCATACAAAAACACAAAAATATTTTTCTATTTTACGTTTTAGATTCGAATAATTTTCTTGTAAATATCTTTCATCAAAAATTCAAAATGCCAAAAATATTTTACGTTTTCTTTTACATATTATTTAATTTTTTTAAGTTAAGTGTTTTTGAAATTTAAAACACGTTAAGGTATTTGATCATCGAGATACGGGATTTTGGTGATTGTTTATTTAACAATTGGTATCTATATTCTTTTATTTAACTGATTTAATTGGTTTAATTATTTAATTATTTATTTTAAAAATTACATAAAAGTAATTCGTTAGTAATGTATAACGAATCAGAGTCCTTCATAATGAATTGCATTCAAATTCGTTAACTTATTTCGCTTCCGCCACTCTGTAAATAATGACTCCTATTTTGTTAAACATAACTTAACGAATCAAGCACGAATTACAGCTAATTGGTTATTGTTTCGTCTTAAACTTTAACGAATTAACTTTAATTCGTTACGCCATGTGTGCATGAGTGATAACGAATCACCTGATTCGTTAGTTCATACTTAAACGAATATGATGACTCGGCAGATTGGAGATTGTGCCGCGTCAAAGTATTTAAGGATTTGTGAAGGCGGTTCGTCTTCACTATTCACCTTTCTTCTTCCTTAAGTCAACGAAACTCTACCGAATTTTTCTTTGAAACCCGATCATCATTATATTCAATTATAATCCATGCTTTAGATTCATAAAGTAAACGCGATTATGGGCTGATGATTTTCGTCATTTTTAGAGACCATTTGCTAGGTTAATTAATGGTTTATGTTATCGGGTTTTTAAGTTTTTGATAAACCTTAGTTTACCCTAACTGTACCACGATTTGGCACAAAAAAAAACAATACAACTACATTCGCGATGTGTTTCCGAGATCCTTGTGATAATTTGTTCGGCTACACATCGTTGATTATGGTTGAATGGATTTCAACTTTGCAACTTTGACTCTTGATGTTCTTGGTAATTTTGACCTTGACTTAATTAGTCAAACATTAAGCTTAAGGGCCGTTCGTTATATTGTAACGAATTGGAACTGTTTCGTGTCCAATTCGATACACAAATCACACGAATCAGAATCTAAATCATTAATTATAACGAATCATACATTAATTCCTTATTTATAATGAATCAGATTTTAATTTGTTATTTATACCGAATCCGTGAACACTCGGATCTAACTCAGATCTAAGATCTAATAACAATTGCGGATCTAGTTCATTGTTGCTCTTATACGTTATATGTTGTGTGTATGTATATATATATTAGTATTAGTATTAGTTGTATAGATATATGTATGTATAATATAAGATGATTTAATAAAGATGAAGCTTGAGAAGAAATCTGGACAACAATTCGATAATATTAACTCAAAACTTAAATTAAACATTGGACGAACCCACTATATATAGAAGACAGGTCTAGTTCGTTTCACATTCCGTAACGAACTAGCCTCCTGCTTCGTTACAATACATTAATTAAACAAACATTAACGAAACACCCCCTGATTCGTTAAACATCCTTAAAGAAGATAGCTTAACTTATGGTCTAGTTCGTTAAACATCCTTAACGACTATACACAACTTCCTACAACTTCGTTAAACATCCTTAACAAATCAGGAGATAGCTTAACTTATGGTCTAGTTCGTTAGACATCCTTAACGACTTTGCAAACCTCACAATGTTCACACACACTCGTTATATTTAGTAATGTAATGGTGTTGAGAACACCCGATTCCAAGATGGTGACCAAGAAAATCATAGGTGTGTTTAAGGCTTATATCTAACCGATTACACATATAGCATAAAACACGAGTACTTGAGGATTGTAATTTGGCTTAGGTTTAAGGTGAGGAATTTTTGGGAAAAGAGGCTAAACGGCTAGAACATCCAGAACTAAGCTTTCTATAAAATAAAAACTAACTAACTAAACCAAGCGGTTTAAACGAGCTGAGAGCTAACAATCCAAAAATTGTTCTTTGAAATTAAACTACACCTAAATGTGATGAACCAAATTTCGTTCCGTCTCTTCTTTTCTTGTAACATATATATGTTACCACTATACAAATCAATACAAATTACCAATACACTTTGGGAGATAACACCGTGCTTCTAAGATTCCCAAGTGATAAAATACATAAATAAAATGAAATGAAAAATAAACAAGATACCTTATCCGAACCGGATTTTTAACCAAAAATGGGTGAAACATAAAAGGCTTTATGGCTATGTGGGCGATATCAGAGAAATCAACAATAGTACCGGCAAAACAATCGAGTACCTAACCAGAATCGTCAACAATATCAATAACCGAGAAATAAACAAGCACCGAGACGTTAGGTTAACAAGAGGCCACAAGTTCCATTTTATGAGTATGATGATGTGGGTGCCCAAAGCCTTTATCCCATCACCAGTTCGGGTTTAGAGCCATTTCATCTCATAGGTTTCAACCCCCTATCAATCACTGTTCCAGTAACAAATGGGAGAACATTTTTAGAAAGGCAAAGTATTTTGACGTGGGTACCCACTTTTCATGGCAAAACCACTAAGGAACCATATTTGCGTCTATGTGATTCTAATTCAATTCCTGTGACTATCTCAAGTCAAGGGTTTACCGCAAATGAAGTGAAGTTGGTTATTTTTCAGTTCGGTTTGAAGGATTGGCTAACCAGTGGTTTTTATCATTTCCCTCAAAAAGTATTTACAAGTGGCATGACTTCACTCAATAGTTCCTCGATGAATACTACACACCACAGCGAACCACAGAAGCCCGAACCGACAAAAAAATTTCTGAGCAGCGTACGGGTGAGACATTTTATGAATCCTTTTAGAGGTTCAAATTATTATTTAGGGCTTGCCCTCACCATGGAATTTTTTTATGGGAATCAATAAAGTCGTTCCATAATGGCCTGTCTAGTGACCATGTTAGAGATCTTCAGTCCACTACTAATGAATCTTTCTTAACGAATGATGAGAATGAGGATTGGAGGCGCTTGGAAATACATGTTATAAACTCCAAGAGACAGGCCCAGTCAAATTGAATGGTGAATAGTACGGTTGTGAAAGCGGTGGATAGTATAGTGTCTGAGGATAGAATGGCTAGAATGAAAAAGAATCTGGATCAATTATTGGTTACGAGTACAAAAGAGAAAAATCAATCAGGAAAGACATACTCAGTTTATGAATAGTGTGGGGAATTGGGACATGATGTGTCAAGTTGCGGGGTCATACATGATGAGGAAGATGAGGAAGAAAAGGTAGGAAGAAAAGGTAAACTATATTTAGGGTATAATAATAATAATAATAATAATAATAATAATAATAATAATAATAATAATAATAATAATAATAATAATAATAATAATATGAACTCGAATACCTATCTCCGGGCTTCAGATGCCATCCGGGCGTCAGTTATAGAAACCCAAACACATAGGAAAACCTGAACTTTCAAGGCAGCTTTCGGAAAACAGGATATCAGTCAACTCAACGGCAGTATGAAAATAGTTCGAGTAATGCTTAAAGTGGGAAAAATCAGTGACTCAGAGTCTGGGGATAAAATAAAGGTTATCAACAAGATTAGGGAATGACACAAGGTCAAGGTACGTCTCGGGATTCAGAGATTTTAACATTGTTAAAAGGCCTCTGTCGGAATATGGAAATTCAAGAAAAGGCAAATGTTGCAAGAGACAAACAAATAAGACATCTTGCTGAGGAGGTGTCATCTTGGAAGAAGGAACCAAAAAAGCTACCAAGTGAAACTTTGAAGAACCCAAAATAACAGGATAACAGTTCATCAAACGGGAATAGTACCCATGTTAACCAGGTAAGTACCTTGTGGATTGGAAAAGTTAATAATAATAGGGTAAACTCTCCACCACCCTTCATTGAGGGTGTGGTGGAAGACTTGGGTGAAAATAGGGACACTTATAAGGATGATTAAATTGTTGAGAAATTGAAAAAAGTAAATATTAAAAATCTAAATAATTCGTATAATGAAAAAGACGTACCAATTGCTAAGGAGACGACTACAATGAATAAACCCATTTCATTTTCTCAAGCGTTGGTGAGTCTTGAAGTATCCAAATCAGTTAAGGGGCATACAAGAGGAGGAAATGTGGGAAATTATTAAAAAGGTGAAAATCAATCAACCCCTTATTGATGCTATCAAGCAAGTACTTTCATATACTAAGTATTTGAAGGATGTGTGCACTCAAAAGCGAACTCACAAAATACCTTAATAATACCCATTCAAGTGGGTGATTTCAAAATGACAAGGGCTTTGTTAGACTTTGGGTCTGAGGTGAGTATTCTCCAGGGAAGCTTATATGACCAACATTATTTTGGTCGACTCAGAAAAACTAATACCACAGTGGTGTTAGTTGATTTTACTCATAAGCTTTCCAGGGGAATTGTTATGATGTAATTGTAATGATTGAGGATTTTTATTACCCGGTCGACTTTCTGGTTCTAGATTTTGTGACAGTTGACTCAAAACGAAAACCGAACAGGATTCTCGGTAAGCTCTTTTTGGCAACTACAAATCCCTTGATTAACTGTAGAACCGAGGTATTATATGTGACAAGAAAGTGTTTGAACATGCGTTGTAGTTTTAAGAGGAGGAAAAGGCAGTTGCGTTCTATGTTGCGAGTATTAGGAAACCACATGGTCTCAACGGGTGGAAAGATTACCAGATACTATAGACTCCAAGTTGAGACCATCACTTAAGAGCCCACCAGTGGTTGAGCTGAAGGAACTCCTGAAACACTTGAAATATGTGTTTTGGGGAGAAAATGAACATTGTCGGTTATCATTTCCTTGAACTTACGAAGGGTCAGGAGGAGGTGTTGAATGGAGTTTTGAAGAAGTATTAAGGGGGGAAATTGAATGGATGATAGCATATTTGAGAGGGATCTGTCCATTGTGATGCATAAAATTATCTCAGATCTCGAGGTGAAACCCGCTCATGATGCTCAAAGAAGGTTAAATCCAAATATGCGTGAAGTTGTGAAGAAGGAAGTCTTGAAGTGGTTAGATGCAGGGATAATCTTCCCAATTTCGTATAGTACATGGGTGAGTCCCAAATAGACAGTTCCGAAAAAGGAGGGTATTCAGATAACCCATAATGAGGTAGGTGAAGAGATAGCCACTCGGCTAGTTATCAGTTAGCGTATTTGTGTTGATTACTGGAAGTTAAATGCTGCGACTTCCAAGGTCCATTCCCCCTGTTGGGATAGCATTAGTATGGTTTGTACTTGTTATTGGGGTTATATTGTAAACCGAGATCCAAGATCTCTGTGGGATTTTGGGTTGTTTGGGCTTGAGTGTACTGCCTATATAAACAATGTATCTAGGTTTATCATAGGTTGGCCGTTTCATAATATAGAACACGAGATATCAGTGTATTGGTGTAATCAGTTGTGCATAAGCACTTGACGTTTAATATACGTGTGTTTTTAAGCAGATTATTAGTGTTCTTCGTGTGTTTGTTTGCATAACATTGAATCATCTCGTGTTAGTTTCCGCATAACAACGAGATTGTGTGATATCACATTGAAAGATCCGTCTAAAGGACTTACAATTGGTATCAGAGCCAATTGACCTATTCTAGGCTCGGTTAAAATGATACCATCGATTCAATAGGTAATTTTTGGTTGATAAGTGATTGAAGATTTCAGGAAATTGAAGAACAATTGTTCTTCATGTTCATCGGGTTTGTTGAGATAATTTTGGGAAGGATTTGACTTGATTTATGCTTTAAATTCAAGTCCTAGAGATTTTGGGGTTTGATTTGTTACCAAAGTTACCTATTCAAAACTTCTTTAGGGATTCTTGGAAGTTTTCGGGAAAGTTTCATCATCTTTGGACATAATCTGGTTGTTCTCGGTGAATTTTATGTGTTTTCGGCAAAATTCAAGTGTTCTCGGTGGTTTGGTTAGTTCTCGGTCACTGTTTAGTGTTTTCTACTGACTTTTGTTTGTTCTACTGTTCTCGGTCAAAATCTGTTTAGTGTTCTCGGTCAACTAAGAGAGTTTTCGGTTAACTTTCTTGGTTCTCGGCCATGTCAGTTCTAGGCTGTGATTATACATCTGGGCTTGATCCTATTGGGCTTTAGGATAAAAGATATATTGTAACGATTCCGACGAAACCCGGTATACCCTAACCGGTAGACAATAGTTACGTCATATTTAATGTCGGGTACATGAATTACCATAGTAATTATACGAGAATACATGGTTCACTATAGTGATTGTACGTGAATATATAATTCATCGTATTGAATACGCGATGAATCGATTGATAGTTATTGAAACCCGAACGAATCAAGGGTTCAATTATAGACGATATCTATAATATTTAGTGATTTTACGAAGCATTAATGCTTTGGGATAAGTAAAGTACGGCACAGAAAAAGAATTTCGATTTAATGGTACGTCGGTACATTAAACGAAACCTTTAATACCAAACCAAGCAAGAGACGATCGATTAAGCCGAAAAAGATGCGCAATTATTAATAATATGATGTTTTAAGATAATAAATGTCATGGTTTAAGTTTTTAAAGTTTTTAAATCGGTTTTATATAAATTTCATTTTTAAGCCGAAAACGACCGTTTTAGCCTCGTTTTAAGCCGAATTAGACATTTAACTGAAAAACGAACTGAACCAGATTATCCAAAACATTATCCGGATTGCGAAAATCCAAATATGTGGCTAAAAATGGAGAAGTGGGTCCCACCCCACCTCCCCTTTAATCCCGATCGGAAAGGGGGATGTACCCCATGGTCTTATTTCTTTTTTTCATCAAAGCATTCCAACTTTCATCAATTCTCTCCACATTCTCATCCATAAATTCAGATTTTTAGCAAGAAAACTAAAGGTAAATGCATATTGTGATGGTTAAATCTTGGTTTTAATTCCATATTTTGAGTTTATTTGCAAGAAAATGAGGTTTCAAAGATGAAAACAGATTCTTGCATGATCAAGTGATGTATACGGGTTATACAAGGGATCTTGGTCCAAGTAAGGAGTTAAACGAACCAAAAACGAATTTTTACGGTTAAATCTTTGTTTTTAAATCATAACCGAAACTATAGTGTAAGAGGCTTGATTGTGAGTGTAACTTGCTTGGTATTGTGGTATGTTGGTTGTAGGCTCTGTGTTTAGTGGTAAATAAGGCGGAAAGACGAGTTTGTAGCTTGTAGTGGCGGAAAACAAAAGGTTATTCTGTTTATGTTTGGTTTTGGAGTTTTTGGACAGATTGTTGATGGTTTAGAGTTAGGTCAAGAAATTTTACAGAGGTGTTAAACACATGAAAATATGAGTTCTGTGAATTTTTGGTAATTTTTGGACAAATGATGAATATTTGGTGAATTTAATGCTCGGTTTTGGCTAAAAATGGTGAAAAATAGTAAAATATCATGAAAAATTCTGGAAAATTGTAGATAGGCTTTTTATAACAGGTATAAGTCACACACAAAATTTTAGGTCCGTTGGAGAAGTCTAAGTAGGCTTTTCGGTTAAACGAGTTCTAGGGTTTTCTAGCTCGGTTTTAGTGAAAATGGCATGTAAAAAGATATTTTGGTTCTGGAAAAATTATAGGGGACTATGTGGATGGCAGGGTAATCCAGGAAAATTTTGGGATTTTTCTAAGGTCGTTTGGTATTTACGATATATTTAGTGTTTAAATGGTGTTTAAAAATAGATAAATAAATTTTAAATATAAAAATTAATTCTGGAAATATTTTTATAAATTTCCCCACTGTCAAAATGTTATTTGTGCAAAATCTCAAGATCCGAGGATGAACGGATATTTATTTGGAATAAAAGTGAACTTTTATAAAATAAAACGCGTAAACCAGCAAAGTTCGGGTAGACGAGCTGACTGGTGTATGAAAACCCTAAAAATGAACTATTTTCGTATAACTGAGTTAAAAAAGTAAAAATAAATCATCCGAAAATAATTCGGATGATTTGGGTAATTTTAAACGATTTAACAGTTTCCGGTGCACTAAAGACGGAAACGGGTCCCGCGGCCAATCGGGGAGTCTAAACCAAGCTCTAATTTCACAACTTTAACTAAATTATCAGTCAACAACTATTTTCGGCTCGTGTGTGACCAAACTCATTTTTGAAACGTAAAAACGGATAACCGTGCTAGGCACGCAAAACGGGAAAACGACTAATAATAATTTTGACCATTGAACTCTAAACGAAATCACAATCTGAGTCCGGAAAAGTGTTCAGGGTTAACATTGCCCCCAGAACGGGTACAGTACTGGGTTAACAGTGTCCCCAGATGTACCGGTTAACGCGGTTAAAGTTATATTAATAGTGATGGTATAGTAACGATCGTAGGGATCATATTACAGATTGGACGTGTTAACTAATAATGACTGTTGTACCTGCTTGCATGTGCTAAGGTGAGTTTCATGAGCCCCTTTTTCTGAATTGTTTTTAAATATTTTCCCGGGGCGGAAAGCATGTTACTATTGAAATGTTTAAGTACATACTGAACGCATGGATTTGCGTGTATTTATAAATATTTGATTGTACAGGAATCGTACGGAATGGGTACAGTACTGGGTTAACAGTGTCCCCAGATGTCCTTAGAAGTGTTTCTGGGTTAACATTGCCCCCGGAATGGGTACTGTACTGGGTTAACAGTGTCCCCAGATGTCCCTAGAAGTGTTTCTGGGTTAACATTGCCCCCGGAATGGGTACTGTACTGGGTTAACAGTGTCCCCAGATGTCCCTAGAAGTGTTTCTGGGTTAACATTGCCCCCGGAACGGGTACAGTACTGGGTTAACAGAGGTTTCACTTGTGGGCTCAGCACATAATTACATCGATAATATTATATTATGATATGGATTTATCATGGTGTACTCAAATTGTGAAACTCACCAACTATTCGTAGTTGACCCGTTTTCTCACATGCTTTCCAGGTACAATTAAGATGAAGTGATTGCTTACGTGCTAAGTGCTTGATGTGTGTAAGATTTGCTTGCGGGATGTTAGGATACATTATAATAAATAGAATTATGTATCGTATTGTATGATGTGTGTATCACCTAGACGGTAATGAAATACGAGATAATGTAATCTGAAGTATATTAATGTATTCAGTTTTCTTTATAAACAATGTGGTTGATATCAGAGGTGTCTGTTGCGCCCCGTTTACGTTTCCGCTGCGGTTTCGGGGTGTTACAGAACTTGGTATCAGAGCCATTGGTTATAAAGAATTAGGATGTCTTTAAAAGATACCTAAAATATAACCAGTAGTTCAAGTATTATAGGATCTGAATATCAACTAATAATATATAGTGACGGGATCTGGATGAACTTGGATGGACAAGTGAGTTATTATGGTCCGGAACATAATAACAGACTTGTCCGCACGAGGGAATTCAGGGGAAGTCACTGGGTACATTAATAGGTAAAAATGGCAACATATGTGTAAAGTATATAATATTATTTATGCGTGCTAATGTGTATATATATATATGTACCTATCTTGTGGGTAAATATATTGAGAAATAGGACCCGGATAAGGAACCGGGGGATGGAATAATAAGAGTACCGAGGATGCTGAAATTTTTAGAGCATCGGTTGATGATAAGTCTGACTTAGCGGGCCATAGTTATGATAGTACCAAGTTAGATCTCCCGTTTGACATTAACCAGAAATATCTAGTAACCGTCACTCCCAACCAAAATTGATAAATCCCTTACCCTACCAACACCGGTACCATATATCTTAATAACCCCCTATGTTCACCCGAACCGCCGACCCTCACGTACAGACGGATCTGTACCTGAACCCATTCTTATTCCATTAAGGTTAAAATAAAATAATAACAATAATAATAAATTTGATAATAAATGAGCAGATAAAAATAATATATAGAAATATATATGTGTATTTCTCACTCTCAAACATATGAGACATACCACCTCCAGATCGAGAATTACCGATTTTAGCGAACCTAGAACGCCTGAGGACATTGACTGAGCAAGTGATAGAATTTCCCATAATAGTAATTGATAATATTTTAAGGCAACATGGGTTGCGCGATTAACTTGAACCGTGCAACTCCCTATGTTATCCTTACATCCGCTAGATGCCTATACCCATGTATACTCGAATGGAATGATTACCCATACACAAAGAGGTGTTGGAATCACTAAGCATAGCTGGTTGTTCGTTCGTAGGTGGTATACCGTGTATGCCAGGAATACAAATAGATACGGATATTATAACTCCGTGGTACGTAATCGTTTGGTGCTCATGGTGAGCATGTATCGCTTATGCTGACAAGCAGAAGGATATTGAAATCAAGCATATTAAACATTAATCTTTGTTGAGAAAGATCTATATGTCAGTTGGTGACAAGGGTTATGAAACATATTTAAACGTTAACCGACGTCAGGTTAAGTCCATATGTTATTATATTTGTGGGACATATATACTAGATACTGGTATGTGTAATATGTATGATAATATTTGGTGTGTATGTGTACCTGCTGTTATGATTGAGCTGGTAACGAGTTATACAGTGAGATTAGTATTTATTACTGCGTACGGGATGGGTACGGCAGAATGACATAAAAAGAATGACTCCAATGATGGAGATTGATATGAGTCAGTTGATTGCTCAAAGATAGCAGATGATAATACCGAATGACGTATCACAGATCACTGCTAGTGTTGATGCAAATATGAACGCATAATTATAGATCGAGCAATCATACGAATATGAATATTTCAATTCTTAGTGGTATTATTAAGAGTGATAATGTTCCACAGAATACTATTATGACTACAAGTATTAATTGTAAACTAAACATGAATAGTAGTTGAAATGAATTAGATCCGGTATGAAGGATATGTTTGTTGGTTGTGTTAAGGAAATTATTAATAGTTTACTGAGGGTAAAGGGAGGAATAGGTTAGCGAGTGGATAGAAAAGATCGAAATGGTTAAGGATATTGGCAAGAGTCTAGAACATTGTGTACTGAAATATGCTACAGATATGTTGGTAGATTATGTTGTATCGTGATGGAACACGATGGTACAAAATTATAGTTAGAAAAATTATTACTCAGATGATATGGTCAGAACTTAAAATTCTTGTGCTAGAGCACTTTTATTCGAGTAATCAAGTTCAGAGATTGGAAACTGAGCTATGGAAGATAGAAATGTTGTGTGCTGATCACTTAGAACGCGCTAATCGTTTAAAGGAATTGTCATGTCTGGTAACATGGCTAATTACTCCTGAAACTAAGCGAAGTGAGCGCTATATTGGGGACTAACTCCATCGATAAGGAGTATAGTCAATCCTGTAAAATATACAACCTTTGGAAGGGTTGTGTCACAAGCCAGTATTGATATATTTGACGCTATGGGAAGCGGACTGGAAGGACGTTAGGTGAGAAGTCGAGTGTTAAAGAAGAGAAATGATAAAGGGATAGTGCAAGATAGGCTTTTGAATAAGTAGGTGTGTCCTACAACCCAGAATTATACTAAAACTAGTTCTGGTGTGAAAGCATGAACCGCATGAAGGGTCCTTCCCTAAATGTGGAAAATATGGTTATCGGCAGGAAGAAGAATGTCGAGTGATAGTAGGCCACAGGTGTGGTAAAGATGGACGTAATGCCCTAATTGTAGAACCAATTGAAGCCATGTGAACCGGCAACCCCAACCCATTCGTGTGCAACCACTCTGAACCCAACAACTTCAATAACAATCCATCCAAAGAAACCAAATTATGCCAAACAGTTGTACTTGCTATGAATGTGGCAGTACAGAACGTTTCAAGAGAAATTGCCCAAAGTTGAACCAAGGTGTCGTTGGAAGACGAACCTCATGACAAGCATCAACCTCTGATCAAGTAAGGAGCCGTGCTTTTGTGAGTAATTCGAATAAAGCACGTCATGATCCAAAGGTGGTATTAAGTATGTGTAGTTTTAAATTAATAGGCTTCAGTGATATTTTTACGGTCGCCGATAGAAGCTAGTTCCTGTTAACCTTCTACTATTTGGAAAGATACCGATTAGTGAAACTATAGAACCCTATACTGTAGAATCGATAACGGTAAATCCCTAATGGTTAACTAAATTGTTCGGAATTATCCTATTTTCTGAATGATTAACCTTTCCTTATTAACCTACGACCAGTAAAGTTAAGAAGTTTTGACGTAATAGTTAACATGGATTGGCTAACTCAACATGAAGCTGAAATCAAATATGAAAAGAAGATGATTAGAAGCTCTCTTTCGGACGATGATGCGATTTGATACAGAAAAAAAGTGTACGATTTAAAAGAAAACATATAGAAAATGTTTCGGTGATACGTAAATATCCAGAAGCTTTCCCAGAAGAACTTCCTGGATTACCGCCAACCCGACGGGTCGAATTCAGAATCGGTTTAATGCCTCAAGCTGGCCCCGTTGCTAAAGCACCCTACCGACTTGCACCAACTGAAATGCAAGAATTATTGGATAAGGTTTTATACGACTTAGTTAGTCACCATGGGGTGCACCAGTGTTATTTGGGAAATGAAGGACAGAAGTGTTAGGATATGTATTGATTAGGGAGAATTGAATAAAGTGACGATCAAGAATAGGTATTCACTTCTTCGAAGTAAATGATCTGTTTAACCAACTGCAAGGGGCGATTTATTTTTAGAAAATTGATCTTAGATATAGTTATCACCAAATGAAAAATCCAAGAGGAGGACGTTGCAACAACAGCGTTTCGGACTCGTTACGGGCATTATGAATTCTTATTTATGCCGTTCGGGCTAACAAATGCGCCGGCAGTGTTCATGGACCTCATGAACCGAGTCTGTGAACTTTATTTTGACAAATTTTTCATAACATTCATTGATGATATTTTGATATATTTGCAACGTAAAAAAAAAAGAGCACGAACGACGTTTAAGGAAAATTGTGGAAGTGTTAAGGCAAGAGGAGTTGTACGTGAAGTTTTTCGAAATGTGATTTTGAATACAGAAAGCATAATTGGTCATGTTGTAAAGCATCAAGGAATACACGCTGATCCGAGTAAGATAGAAACCATTAAAATTGACAGTCACCCAAGGCGCCAAAGGAAATGCGCCAATTTTTAGGACTAGCCAGAGACTATCAGCGGTTTATTAAAGAATTTTTAGCATTACCCAACTCATAATACTTTGTACGACGCAAATGTACAAATTTTATAGATGATAAGAGACCGCTGTCTCATATTCAACGAAGATGGGTCGAGTTGTTAAGCGACTATGACTGTGACATCCGTTATCACCCCGGCAAGGCTAACGTCGTAGCCGATGCCTTGAGTAGGAAAGATCGGGTTAAGCCATTGCAAGTGCGAGCACTGGGGATGATAGTCCAGTTGAATCTTTAGGACCTGATTCGAGTCGCTCAACGTGAGGCGTTGAAAGAGAAACAATTGGAAAAGGAGAGACTTTACGGCAATGAGAAGAATTTCGAACAGCGCGTGGACGAAATTCTCTACTTCAAAAATCGGGTTTGGATCCCGACCCTCCATGACCTTCGTGAATTAATCATGGACGAAGCGCATAGATCGAAATATTCCATACATCCGGGATCGGATTAGACTATTGATGATACGAATATCTGAAAGGACTTTGTTAGTGGCCGAGTTTGGAGAAAGATATGGTTACGTATGTTGGTGAATATTTAAGTTGTGCAAGAGATAAGGCTGCACACCGAAAACCCTAGGGAACGCCACAACGACAGAAAAATTCGCCAATGATAGTGGGAATAAATTACAATGGATTTCGGGATGCAAATTCCCAAGATATATCAAAGGCATGATGTAAATTGGGTAATCACGGAGCGATTAACCAATCCTCGCATTTCATCCCAATCCATGACGATTACCACAATGAATTCTCGCTCAAATTCATGATGGTGAAATGGTAATTCGTCGTGGAGTACCATTTTCAATTATCTCAGATCGAAATAGTCATCCTACTTCCATTATTGGAAGGCGGGGAAGGAAGCATCGAGAGCTTGAAGCTTTCTATGGGTGAAGTAATTATCACCAATTTGTTAAATTGAAAATGGGCGTCAATCAAGCCATAAGATTTGAATTGATTCGAGAAACAACCAATCGGATTGTAATATTTAAGATAAGTTGAAAGCAGCGCGAGATTGGCAAAGGATTTATGCCAACATTCAAAGGAAACCATTGTCGCTGGAAAGAGGTGACAACGTATTTTTAAGGCATCACCTTAGAGAGGTGATATAAGGTTTGGCAAAACCGAAAATAGCTCATTAATATATTGGACCTCATGAGACTATTTCCATGATTGGTCATTTAGTTTATCGATTAAAGTACTTCAGGGGCAAAGTACTATACATGATGTTTTGCCATGTATACGGATTGAAAAGTACCTAAGCGATGAGGCAACGAAAGTACTAGTAATGGAGGTACTCATAGAAAACATGCTTGATATCATAAATAATTCCGTAGAGATAATAGACGGGAAAACTAAACAGTTTGGACATACCAAGCTTTATTGATTAAGATTAAGTGGAATTCACAGCGAAGACCAGATTATACCTGGTAACGCGAGGGTGAATTCTGAAGGAAAAACCCCCACATTTCTCTCGGAAGGGGATAGTAGACGTGTAAAATTTCGAGTACGAAATTTCTTAACGGGGGAGAATGTAACGATTCCGACGAAACCCGGTATACCCTAACCGGTAGACAATAGTTACGTCATATTTAATGTCGGGTACATGAATTACCATAGTAATTATACGAGAATACATGGTTCACTATATTGATTGTACGTGAATATATAATTCATCGTATTGAATACACGATGAATCGATTGATAGTTATTGAAACCCGAACGAATCGAGGGTTCAATTATAGACGATATCTATAATATTTAGTGATTTTACGAAGCATTAATGCTTCGGGATAAGTAAAGTACGGCACAGAAAAAGAATTTAGATTTAATGGTACGTCGGTACATTAAACGAAACCTTTAATACCAAACCAAGCAAGAGACGATCGATCAAGCCAAAATAGATGCGCAATTGTTAATAATATGATGTTTTAAGATAATAAATGTCATGGTTTAAGTTTTTAAAGTTTTTAAATCGGTTTTATATAAATTTCATTTTTAAGCCGAAAACGACCGTTTTAGCCTCGTTTTAAGCCGAATTAGACATTTAATCGAAAAACGAACTGAACCAGATTATCCAAAACATTATCCGGATTGCGAAAATCCAAATATGTGGCTAAAAATGGAGAAGTGGGTCCCACCCCACCTCCCCTTTAATCCCGATCGGAAAGGGGGATGTACCCCATGGTCTTATTTCTTTTTTTCATCAAAGCATTCCAACTTTCATCAATTCTCTCCACATTCTCATCCATAAATTCAGATTTTTAGCAAGAAAACTAAAGGTAAATGCATATTGTGATGGTTAAATCTTGGTTTTAATTCCATATTTTGAGTTTATTTGCAAGAAAATGAGGTTTCAAAGATGAAAACCGATTCTTGCATGATCAAGTGATGTATACGGGTTATACAAGGGATCTTGGTCCAAGAAAGGAGTTAAACGAACCAAAAACGAATTTTTACGGTTAAATCTTTGTTTTTAAATCATAACCGAAACTATAGTGTAAGAGTCTTGATTGTGAGTGTAACTTGCTTGGTATTGTGGTATGTTGGTTGTAGGCTCTGTGTTTAGTGGTAAATAAGGCGGAAAGACGAGTTTGTAGCTTGTAGTGGCGGAAAACAAAAGGTATATTCGGTTTATGTTCGGTTATGAAGTTTTTGAAAAGATTGTTGATGGTTTAGAGTTAGGTCATGAAATTTTACAGAGGTGTTAAATACATGAAAATATGAGATATGTGAATTTTTGGTAATTTTTGGACATAGGATGAATATTTGGTGAATTTAATGCTCGGTTTTGGTTAAAAATGGTGAAAAATAGTTAAATATCATGAAAAATTCTGGAAAATATCAGAGAGGCTTTTTATAACAGGTATAAGTCACACACAAAATTTTAGGTTCGTTGGAGAAGTCTAAGTAGGCTTTTCGGTTAAACGAGTTCTAGGGTTTTCTAGCTCGGTTTTAGTGAAAATGGCATGTAAAAAAAGATTTTGGTTCTGGAAAAATTACAGGGGACTATGTGGATGGCAGGGGTAATCCAGGAAAAATTTGGGATTTTTCTAAGGTCGTATGGTATTTACGACATATTTAGTGTTTAAATGGTGTTTAAAAATAGATAAATAAATTTTAAATATAAAAATTAATTCTGGAAATATTTTTATAAATTTCCCCACTGTCAAAATGTTATTTGTGCAAAATCTCAAGATCCGAGGATGAACGGATATTTATTTGGAATAAAAGTGAACTTTTATAATATAAAACGCGTAAACCAGCAAACTTCAGGTAGACGAGCTGACTGGTGTATAAAACCCTAAAAATGAACTATTTTCATATAACTGAGTTAAACAAGTAAAAATAAATCATCCGAAAATAATTCGGATGATTAGGGTAATTTTAAACGATTTAACAGTTTCCGGTGCACTAAAGACGGAAACGGGTCCCGCGGCCAATCGTGGCGTCTAAACCAAGCTCTAATTTCACAACTTTAACTAAATTATCAGTCAACAACTATTTTCGGGTCGTGTGTGACCAAACTCATTTTTGAAACCATTTGCTTCATTGGTTCCAACGGTGGCAGCTGCGGAATCTGCTATTGGGTTAGCAATTTTCGTTATTACTTTCCGAGTCCGAGGGACTATTGCTGTAGAATCTATTAATAGCATTCAAGGTTAAACATGTACGTAAAAACGGATAACCGTGCTAGGCACGCAAAACGGGAAAACGACTAATAATAATTTTGACCATTGAACTCTAAACGAAATCACAATCTGAGTCCGGAAAAGTGTTCAGGGTTAACATTGCCCCCAGAACGGGTACAGTACTGGGTTAACAGTGTCCCCAGATGTACCGGTTAACGCGGTTAAAGTTATATTAATAGTGATGGTATAGTAACGATCGTAGGGATCATATTACAGATTGGACGTGTTAACTAATAATGACTGTTGTACCTGCTTGCATGTGCTAAGGTGAGTTTCACGAGCCCCTTTTTCTGAATTGTTTTTAAATATTTTTCCGGGGCGGAAAGCATGTTACTATTGAAATGTTTAAGTACATACTGAACGCATGGATTTGCGTGTATTTATAAATATTTGATTGTACGGGAATCGTACGGAATGGGTACAGTACTGGGTTAACAGTGTCCCCAGATGTCCTTAGAAGTGTTTCTGGGTTAACATTGCCCCCGGAATGGGTACTGTACTGGGTTAACAGTGTCCCCAGATGTCCCTAGAAGTGTTTCTGGGTTAACATTGCCCCCGGAATGGGTACTGTACTGGGTTAACAGTGTCCCCAGATGTCCCTAGAAGTGTTTCTGGGTTAACATTGCCCCCGGAACGGGTACAGTACTGGGTTAACAGAGGTTTCACTTGTGGGCTCAGCATAATTACATCGATAATATTATATTATGATATGGATTTATCATGGTGTACTCAAATTGTGAAACTCACCAACTATTCGTAGTTGACCCGTTTTCTCACATGCTTTTCAGGTACAATTAAGATGAAGTGATTGCTTACGTGCTAAGTGCTTGATGTGTGTAAGATTTGCTTGCGGGATGTTAGGATACATTATAATAAATAGAATTATGTATCGTATTGTATGATGTGTGTTAGCCCTGCTTGCGGTGCGCACATATGATGTATATATGTGTGAACCCTCGGGTGGGCAAAAGTGAAATTGCACTAATTTTGACGTTATTTTACTAATCTCGTGAAAATAACGTTAAAAGTGACGGACGGTTAATCAGGCATCATGTAGTGGCGTTGATAGCTGAAAGATAAGGGTACATGCACCGATCAGCCGGTGTCCCGATGATTGAGTGCTATGTGCCTTATGTCCAAGGCTTGATGCAAAACTACTATCGAGCCGGGGGTCTCACCGGAAGCAGCCTCTCTATCCCTATGGGGTAGAGGTAAGGCTGCCTACATCTTACCCTCCTCAGACCCTACCATAGCTTTGCTATTTGTGGGATATACTGAGTACGATGATGATATATATTGTATGATGTGTGTATCACCTAGACGGTAAAGAAATACGAGATAATGTAATCTGAAGTATATTAATGTATTCAGTTTTCTTTATAAACAATGTGGTTGATATCAGAGGGGTCTGTTGCGCCCCGTTTACGTTTCCGCTGCGGTTTCGGGGTGTTACATATATTATATAGACTTAAATACTGAACCAGACTATTAATTATTTATCCAAGATGGACCAAGTAGCTAATAGTTCATCAAATTTTGCACTACATCAAGAACTGGACTCCATAATGGGAACTGCTACTCGTGTACCCCGTTTCCTGTCTCACGAGGGATTTGCTGAGTGGAAATTTTGATTTGAAAAGTATATGAAGATGAAATATGCCAAGATTTGGAGAAGTATTATCCGAGGCCCTCAAGCTATCACGTATCAACGTGAAAACTCTGAAGAAGTAGCTATAAAGTCCATTGAACTATATGATGATGCACAATTTGAAAAGGTTGAAAAGGACGACAAGGCGCATGCTACTTTAACCATGGCACTTTCACCAGAAATTGTCTTGGGATTTAGAGAATTACAGTCTACTAAGGCATTGTGGGATGCCCTGATTGAGGTGTATGAGGGTAATGAGGATATGAGGAGAAGCCGTCAAGATCTCTTACGATAGAAGTTCATTATGTTTATTCATGTACTGGGAGAATCTTTGGAAACACAGCTGCAAAGATTCATATCTCTTGTGACTGAGATGAGATCTGCTGACATGAATCTGACCGTTGCTGAGACAAACAATAAACTGGTCAATTCCCTACCACAGAGCTAGGATATGAATGTTGCAGTGATCAAGAAGACGAAGGATATCAACAGATTAACTTTGTCAAAAGTAATGGTGATCATCAAATCTTGTGACATGGACGATAAGCAGCGTGCCATTAATCATGCAAATTCCTACAATGCAGCTGGCTATAGTGTGCCTCTAACAATGCTCTCATCTCGCAAGACAACTTCTTAATGTTTAAATCTTCTCAGGGGCAGTACACTCCAAAGCATCAGAATAACTTTTCTATTTTTAAGTCTGCTCAGGGCCAGTTCAATCCAACATCACCACAACCAACTCCTGTGTTCTTTCCTCAACCTTCTCAACCATCTGCTTCTACTGTTAAGCCCCAACCATCTGCTGCACCTTCCAGTCAGTCTCCCAGTCAAATTCCCTCTATCTCAAAGGAGACTCAAGAAAACATCGCCTTAATGGCAGGATTCATGAATTGCTACAATGCCTTTCTTGTTGGAGATCTGGTTCAACTTGTTGTAGCTGGTGAGTTGGATCAAATTCATCCTGATGATGTAGAGGAAATGGATATATCTTGGCAAATAGCCATGGAAGTGTTTCGCGCAAAGACATATACAAAGAGAATAGGCAGAAACAACTGGAATGTGCCAGCAAATCAAAAGGAGGGATTTAACAAAGATACTCTAAGGTGCTACAACTGTCACGAGCTGTGTCATTTTGCTCGTGAATACACTAACCCAACTAAGTAAGGAAACAGAGAAGGGCAATGGTTCTAGTGGGAAATGCAAGAGGAGAAAATATTGCAAGTGCAGATAAAGGTGAGAGAGGTTTAGTAACTCAACAATTCTCTTGGAATGATCAGAAGGCAGCTCTCAGCATCAATAATCAGACTGGAAACTTTGTTCGAATTGAAGTCGCTGAAGAAGAGAATGTTTCTAAGGAACAAGTAAAAGAACTTCACTTTGCTTTCATGGCCTTCACTTCTTCTAGCTCATCTGAGGTAAGTTCCCAATTATGTTCTCAAGCTTGTATTAACAAAATATATTTATACAAATCCCATAATAGTAACTTGCTTAGAGAAATGGAAGGAATAAAATCTGAAAGTTTTAACCTTAAGAAGAATGAGAAAGCTTTCAAAGCTAAAATTGAGGCACAAAAAAAGGATTTTTCTAAACTTAAATTTGATTTTAGCATAAAGTGTTGTCACCACTTAGATGCCAAACAGGAAATAACTGAGTTAACTGCTGAACCTGAAGCCTCTAAGTTAGAGATTATCAATTTAACGAATAAATTTGAAATGGCTGAACTAGACTTTAAGAAATTCGAAGGTTGTGTTGTTGTTAACTCCATGATCAAAAATAAATTATGGTGGAAGGAAAACACTTGTGAGGGGATAGGGTACAGTGTTGTACCCCATCCATACAACGAGAATTACACTAGTCTTCCTCTTGCCAAAGAGCATGAAGAAAGGGTAAAAACCAAGAAATATGGTAAATACGATGAAAATGGCAAAAATGCTCTTGGTTCAGTAAAAGCTACTAAACCAACCTCGGGGGTGAATGATACTAATGTTTTTACTTCACGTGCAGATAAAGTAATTGTCGTGGATTGGATTGATGAGGATGATTATTTGCTTGTTTTGAATAATAAAGACACTAATTCTCATATTTCTTTAAATTTACCTGCTTTGAACTTTGTTCTTAAAGGCAAAGACAATTTTGTGGTTGATTCCTCTTAAATTTGAAATCTGGTGGTGTGTCTTTGAATAAATTTGATAAAAATAAGAATCCTCATAAACACTCATCACCTATGTTTGTCAAATAAGGAAGTTCAAATGGTCAAAATTGAGATAAACCAAACAATAAGTCAGGTGGTAAACGCCAAGTAAAGCAAACTAGCTCACACAACAGGTTCAGACTAGGAGTATACCACAATGAATTCCACATAAAACATCAAACATGTTTCAATTGTGGCTTTCCTGGTCAAACTGCTAGAAACTGTTAACACCGTCCATATGTCTTATATTATGGATATTATTAGAGGTGTATGCCTCGAAATACCCCTAAAAGAGAATCAAGATATTATAAGGAAAATCCCTCTGACAGTGACTGGAAAAGAAACAAAGTTGATAGGTTTAGTCCTCTTCAGACCAAGCCTAACATGTTTCGAAAAAGTTATAGAAACTATGATTCGATCTCAAGAACCAACTTGATTTCTGGACAAAAAACAAGTTTGGAAGATAAAGTCACCTATGTTTCCCGCTCACAAACTAGACACTAAGCCATCCATTTATACAAACAACAATAAATCATCTAAAACAAGATATGAATGGTTGCCTAAATCTCTAGTAATCAAGCTATCAAATTATATCTTAGATAATCGGGAAGCCATATCATGGCAACCCATGACAAGTTTAGATAAACCAGGTTCACCTAGTGGTACTATGGACTGGGTACCAAGAACTAAGTGATCTCACACATCATGTAGGAATAGATATGGAGGAATATCTTCAGACCTTGGTAGTTGATAGTGACTATTCCAGGCACATGACAGGGACATCTCCCAACTACACGACATTCAAATCTTTAATGGTGGGTATGTTTCCTTTGCGGGAAGAGAGAAATGGAAGATTACAAAGAAAGGTACAGTAAGTAATAGTGTGCTCAAATTTGAAAATGCTAACTTCGTTCCTGAGTTAAAAACAGTCTGCTCAGCGTCTCGCAGATTTACGATAAGGGTTTTTCAACTCATTTTACTAACAAGGAATGCTTGATTTTATAACATGGTATCATCATACCAGAAGATTGGGTTCTTGTTCGATGACAGAGAAAATATAATGCTTACGTGATCGATATGAACAAAAATGTTCCTGATGAAATCACCTGTTTGTTTTCAAAAGTGTCAGAACATAATGCCATGCTTTGGCATTGTCGTCTTGGTCATGCAAACATTAAAAATCTAAACAGTCTTGCTAAAAACGACTTGGTGAAGATTTTGTTACTATTGAAAAATGGGTGGCTTGTGCCTTTGGTAAACACAATCGTAAATATCACAAGCCAAAACTTTTTAATACGAATTCATCAGTTTTTCAATTGCTGCATATGGATATGTTCAGTCTTGTTCATGTTTTGAGTCTCTCTCGTGGCTCTTATTGTCTTGTTATTGCTGATGATTACTCACGTTTCTCTTGGGTGTTTTTCTTGTCAAATAAGAGTGGAACTGCATAATTGATAAAACGCTTCGTGGTGCTTATGGAGAATCAGCTCAACTTGAAGCTGAAGGGTATTCATTATAACAATGACACAGAATTCAATAATTCAACACTGAATTACTTCTGTGGCGAAAAGGGGTGCTTCGACAATACAGTTATGCTCGGACACCGCAACAGAATGAAGTTGCTAAAAGAAGGAACATGACTCTTATCGAGGCGGAAAGAACTATGTTTTGTGACTCAAAGTTTCCTTTGTTCTTCTGGGCAGAGGCTGTCAACATGACATGTTACGTTCAAAATTGAGTGATGATCAACAAATGTCATATGAAAACTCCATATGAGATTGTTTACGGTCATAAGCCCACAGTCGCACATTTTTGGGCCTTTGGGTGTCCATGTACTATGTTGAATCTTGAAACGACTCCAAAGTTTGGAGCAAAAGCTAACAATTGTTATTTTGTTGGATATGATGGGTGCACCGCCTATAGAGTTTACAACAAGTCAACGAAGCAAATAGTGGAATCTTATGACGTTCGCTGGTTAGAAGAAAATGAGACTGATGCTCATGTCGGTACTGACTGTCTATTTGATTATACTGAAATTTTCAAGCCCTATAATGTGTTTCCAGTTGTCGATAAAGAAATTTAAGGTGCCAGTGTTTCAAATTCTGTTGATGGAGAAGAAAACATGCCTGCTGACTCTCACATGTGTCCAGTGCTGGATATTGATCCTTCAGAATCACTGGATACCACTCAGCCATTGTCAGCTAGTCAACAAGAAAATATTATTGAAACCATGTCTTCACCAGCACCTTCAGTAGATGCTTCATCAGTTTAGGGGGGAGAGTATGATACATCAAATTTTGGAAGCACTCTATTCCCAGATGTCATACCAAATGAATATATTGTCGGTACTTCGTACTCACACAGTACGGAGACATCTAGATGGAAGAACCTTCTTATTGAAATCCTTGAAGATCCAACAAACTTACCTTCTACCAGCTCTATTCCCAGACATTCAATTCCGACATGAATTTAACGGGATCATCCAATTGACAACGTTATAGGTCCTCTTGAAACATGCGTGTCCACCAGAAGTCAAACCGGACACATCACCAACTGTTTATTTTCCTGTTTCATATGTCAAATAGAGCCTAAGTAAGTGGAAATGGCACTACAAGAACCAAGTTGGGTGGATGCCATGCATGAGGAATTAAATCAGTCTGATAAATTCAAAGTTTGGAGATTGGTTGAGCTTCCAGCTGGAAGGAAAGCGTTAGATACAAGACGGGTTTTCCGCAACAAGTGCGACGAAACGGGGGTTATCGTTCGAAACAAAGCATGGCTCGTCGTTCGTGGTTTTCGTCAAGTTGCAGGCTTAGACTACACTGAAGTGTATGCTCCTGTGGCTCGACTTGAGGCCATTCGATTTTTTCTGGCATATTCTTCCACAATGGATTCATGGTTTATCAGATGGATGTCAAGACAACGTTTTTGTATAGAAAAGTCAAGGAGGAGATTTATGTGGATCAGCCACCAGGGTTTGTTGACTCAAAGAAACCAACTCATGTTTACAAGTTAGATAAAGCACTGTCTGGTCTTCACCAGCGCCTCGGGTGTGGTATGCAACTTTGACGGCTCATCTTCTGGGGCATGGTTACAAGAGAGGAACCATCGATCAGACTATGTTATTTAAATCTGTTAGGAAAGATTTGATCCTGGTTCGGAAATATGTGGATGGCATCATCTTTGGGTCTACCAGTACTGCATAATGTTCTGAATTTGAAGAAGTCATGAAAAAGAGATTTGAAATGAGTTTGTTGGGGGAGATGACAACTTTTCTGGGATTACAGGTTCGTCAAAGTTTGACGGGATTTCTGCGGCATCAAGGAAAATATGTTGAAGATATGCTTGCAAAGTTCGAATTTCAAGATTCTAAGAGCGCAAGAACTCCTATGGCGGAAGGACCTCTTATTTCTTCTGATCCTGAAGGGAATCTCGTAGATCAAACTTACTATCAATCAATGATCGGATCCCTAATGTATCTCACTGTCAGTCGCCCTGACATCATGTTTGATGCATGTTCAATGCACCTGCTTCTAGGATAATCCTAAATTCTCTCATTTAACGAAGCTAGGTTTTTGGTATCCCAAAAGCTCATATTTTTACTTATATTTACATTTACTGATAGCAATTACGGTGGAGATATTGACAGAAAATCTACATCTGCTGGATGTTAATTCTTGGGTGATCGACTCATTTCATGGCAGTGCAAGAAACAACAAACGGTGTCCACGTCCACCGCCGAGGCTGAATATGTTGTTGTGTAGGCCTGTTGTTCACAGGTCATCTGGATGCAACATCAATTGATGAATTACGGTTTGTAATTTCTTGACACCCCAATCTTTTGTGATAATGATGCTGCTATTGCTATTGTTAAAAATCCTGTTCAGCATTCCAAAACCATGCACATTGACATTAAAATTCATTTTATTCGTGATTGTTATGACCGTAAATTGATTCATCTTGAGCAAGTTCACACTGATAATAATGTGGCAGACTTATTTACAAAACCGGTCGGAAAAGCCAGATTTAATGTGCTTGTGGGGTTTCTTAAAATGTTTCGTTTCGATGATTGAGTCTTTTTTAGGTTAAATTTGTTGGAATTACGTATGCCCGAGACACATACTTATACTAATGTGGCTAACTGTGTTTGATCCAAGTCGGGTCATACCCAATAACAAGCAAGACAACACCAAATGTATTCTTTTAATGATTTAATCATTTAAACGAATACCGAACACTACGCGTTTAGAAAATTGGTTTTCTAAACAATTACACTTGAGGATTTAAATAAATTATCTGGATAATTTATTTATGTTAATTAATTATTTGATTGGTTAAATAATTATAATAGCATGTATGTTTTATAAATTTAATTTTATAAAATATGAGATGGAGATGTTTTAAATGGTTAAAAAAAAAAAAAAAAAAAAAAAAAAAAAAAAAAAAAGAAGAAACCGTCCACCCCTCAAGTGGGTGGAGGTTTTGGTCCAATTAGATTGCATGCTACCTTTGCATGTTATGATGTCTTGTTTTAAAAACACTCCATACAAAATACATGCAATTAACCTACTCTTGGTATCTTTTCAAGTGTTTTTCAAGCTTCAAAAATCTCTCTCTCCCTCTCCAAAAACTCACGGCAGCAGCAGCAGGTTTTGGGAGAGCTTTGTGAGCTTGTTTTGTGTTCATAAATCCTAGCAAAACAACTTGGTGATGTCACAAATAGCTTGGGGTATCACACTCTTGAGGTCTTCTTCTTTGGAGGCTTGTCATTCATCCACCATCCCCTTCAACAACCCACTTGTTCTTCTAAAGGTAGAAGAAGGTACAATTTACATTTTGTGAGCATCTTGTTCTTGTAATTTTGATCCTTGGCTTCGGGTTTTTAGTTTTAACATAATGGTATGTTCATAACAAGTTTTAAAACCTAGCTTCCGTTGCGTTTTCTAGTTAAATATGGTTAACTTAGACTTTGATAAACTTGCATAAAACCCAACAATGGCATCAAGAGCCGGTTACAAGGACTTATGCTTCTTTTGTGTTCATACATTTCGGATTTTTCATGGGTGAAAAGGGAGGTCCGAAAATTTGGTGGATTTTACCCCTCATGGTTTTGTAAGATCTTGACATGCATGGAAAGATCTTAGGAAACCATTTAACATTTGGATGATGAAATATCAAAATTGTAAAAAAATTTTGGGGGGGGTGGCCGTAGCCTCATGGGGGGGGGGGCCGTTTTTTTTTTTTGGTGAAATTTGGGCATTGGTTGCTTAGGTTGCATGCTTAGAACATTTGGTATGTTTGGATGTGTCATAACCGAAACCTAGACCTTGGATGTATTGATTGTTGTTTTGTGTATGTTGATTATGTTTATTATTCAATATGGTTGTAATAATTCATAATCTTAGACTTATGTAATTTATTTATTCATAAGATGGTATGTAATAAGTAGATTAGTTGCATTTTTTTTTAAAAAATATGTATTAGGATACATTTTGTAAAAAATTAGAAGATGCAAGATTTGGTGAAATTGGTTGGGCCGAAATTTTGGGCTTGTTGGGCCTCACCGGCCCATCATGGGATTCAAGCCCATTAGGCCCATAAATTTCACTCTTGGGCCCAAGAAGACTTTTGGAAGTTTGGAGCCCATTAACAAGCCCAACAAGAACACAACAACTTGGAAAGGATACTTGAAGCATTTGGATGCAAGATCAAGTGGGAGTCAACATTCCATCCTTGTGTCATGTTTTGTCCCTTAGGTGTGACTAATGACCTATACTTGTTTCGGCTAACAAGTATGGTCAAATTTAGCGGTTTTCGGTTATGACTATATTTTGCATGTGTATGCTTGGTTGTTTGTTTTACTTAATGTAATGTGTGGTTGATAGATATTAGGATATCCAAACCGTCACATAGGAACGACAACAAGCATAAAACGGGTTCTAATATATATTTGGTAATATCGCGTCAATTAGTTTAATTAAATGGGTTTATTAAAACTAAGCGATCACTCACATATAATAAAATTGGTTTTATTATATCTAGAACCTTGAAAATTGGTTTTCAAAATCGCCATATTACTAAATGCATGTTAGGATATGGCATAATGTTTTTCAACTAGAATATTTGAAAATTTAAAATCCCTTTTTCATATTACCAAGGAAACAAGTCTAACACCATCCTTTTGTATGACACTTAACGTATTAGGGAACTTTTAATGGGATAAAGGTCACCTAACCATTTTGAGCAAACTAATATACTTAGGGTAATATTAACATATTTGTGGGATAAAGGTCACCTAACCACTTGTATGTTAATCTTACATGTTTATACAAGAAGGACGACTTGAATTGGAAACCATGTGATAAAGGTCACCTAAGCATGGGATCCAATGGTGTTGATGGGATAAACATGCCAACACGAAATAAGGATTTCGAATGGTCCCATACATCTAGAAGTTGCAAAGGGTTGCAATTGTCAAGGTTGACTACCTTGTTAAATCAAATAACGGGATAAAGGTCACCTAACCGAAATTTGATTTATCGTTGGATTCTAGAATTTAATTATTATTTTAAAATCTGGAATAAAAGGGTATTAATAATTAAATTGTTTATAATACTAAATTAGAATTTTGTTAAATTTTGTAGATGGCCGCTAACAATGCAAACACCTCTACCCATAACACCCGTAACCTATCCTTAAGAACCATCCTTGAAAAGGATCGTCTAAACCATAATAACTTTATGGATTGGTATCGCAACTTGAGAATAGTTCTCAAGCAAGAAGAGATATCATATGTCTTAGACGATCCCATTCCCGACGAGCCTGACGTGGAAAATGAGGAGGCTTATAACGATTGGGTCAAGTACACCAAAGATTCGGTGCAAGCCTCTTGCCTCATGTTAGGGACTATGATTCCCGAAATCCAAAAAGATTTCGAGCATCATGGGGCATACGACATGATAACTCAATTGAAGGAAATGTTCCTTCAACAAGCTAGAGCGGAACGTTTCGAAACGGTTCGAGTGTTTCATGCATGTCGTATGGAGGAAACCCAAACCGTCTCATCTTATGTCCTAAAGATGAAAAGCTACATCGAAAAGCTTCGTAGGTTGAATTGTCCCGTGTCTAATGAGTTGGCTACGGATTTGATCCTCAACTCTTTGACCAAAAGGTTTGAAACCTTTGTCATGAATTATAACATGAATGGGTGGGACAAAAGCATTGGTGAGCTTCACGCAATGCTAAGAACGGCCGAAGCGGGAATGGGTAAAAAGGCTTTACCCGTTCTAACAATCGATGAAGGAAAAAGGGGACATAACTCCAACCCCAAAGCAAGTGTTGCTAAGGGCAAGGGCCACGTCCGAGGAAAGGGAAAGAGGAAAGCCATCACGCCCACCAAACCGAAGGAAAAGAAGCAAAAGGTTGCGGCGCAAGATCCATGCTTTGAGTGTGGAGAGATAGGTCATTGGAAAAGGAATTGTCCGACCTATCTCAAAGCGTTAAAAGATAAGAGGGATGCGGGGCATACCTCAGGTATTATCTTTACTATACATATTGAACTAAATGTTATTTCTTCAAATACATGGGTACTTGATACCGGATGTGGAACTCACATTTGCAATTTGTTGCAGGGGTTCAAAAGAAGTAAACAACTCAACAAAGGGGACATTAGTCTCTTTATGGGCAATGGAGCAAGAGTTGAAGTCCAAGCCCAAGGAGACTACATGTTAAAGCTTCCAAGTGGTTTGGAAGTAATTTTGAAGAATGTTTTGTATGCTCCTAAGTTAAGAAGAAACATTATTTCCGTGTCCCTTTTAAAACAATGTGGCTTTGATCTTAAATTTATAGATTATGATATTCATGTTTTGATGAATGGCATATTTTATTTTAAAGCTATACCCATGAATGGTATATATGAAATAGATCAAATTGGTGCGTCACATAGTAGTTCAATGTACAATGTCAACACCAAGAAACTCAAGAAGGACTTGGGTGATTCCTATCTTTGGCATTGTCGCCTTGGACATATAAGCAAGAATCGCATGCAAACTCTTCGCAAGAATGGTATTCTAGAAACAAATGAGTATGATTCATTTGATGTATGTGAATCTTGTTTACAAGGCAAAATGACAAAGCAACCCTTTAATAAAACTTTTGAAAGGTCAAAAGAATTATTGGGTATCATACATTCGGATGTATGTGGTCCTTTTAGACCAATGACTAGGAATGGTGAAAGATACTTCATTACCTTTATTGACGATTATAGTCGATATGGTTATGTGTACTTAATGAAACACAAAGATGAAGCTTTTGAAATGTTCAAAGACTTCAAAACTGAAGTAGAAAGACAACTCAAGACCACAATCAAAGTACTTCGTAGTGATAGAGGAGGTGAATACCTAAGTGGTGTTTTTCAAGATCATCTTAAGAGTTGTGGAATTATTTCACAACTTACTCCACCTGGAACACCACAACATAATGGTGTGTCTGAAAGGAGAAATCGTACCCTATTAGATATGGTTCGATCGATGATGGCTAGAAGCACTTTACCTCTATCATTTTGGGGCTATGCTTTACTTTCCGCCGTTCGCATATTGAATATGGCTCCAACCAAGAAAGTGGAGAAGACACCTTTTGAAATATGGCATGGAAGGGTTCCATCGCTATCATTCTTAAAAGTTTGGGGTTGTGAAGCTTATGTAAAGCAATACACCCCAAACAAATTAGAAGTCCGATCCACTAAGTGTATCTTTATAGGTTATCCTAAAGATGATTTAGGATATTACTTTTACGACCCTAGTGAGCAAAAGGTTATTATTGCTCGAAAGGGTAAGTTCTTGGAAACTAAGTTCCTTAAGGAAGGAACTAATAATAGAACAATGAAATTTGATGAGGATCAAGAACCACAAGATGATACAGAATTGGTTGATACTAGCACTCAACAAGAGGTTGTTGAAAGTGATCAAGTGGTTGATCAAAACACACAAAACGTTCGCAGATCTGGTAGAGTTAGCAATCCACCTGAAAGATATGGATTTTTTGTAGAAGGTTGCTACGTGGTAGATTCGGATGAACCAACCACATACCGTGATGCAATGTCCAAGAATGATTGTGACAAATGGCTTGAAGCCATGAACGTTGAGATGCAATCCATGTATGACAACCAAGTTTGGGAATTGGTTGAACCACCACTCAACTCCAAAGCTGTTGGAAGTAAGTGGGTTTTCAAAAGAAAAACTGATATGCATGGAAACTTGGATACTTATAAAGCAAGACTTGTAGCTAAGGGTTTCACTCAAACTCAAGGGGTTGATTATGATGAAACTTTTTCGCCTGTGGCAATGCTAAAGTCTATTAGGATATTATTTGCCATAGCTGCACATTATGATTATGAAATTTGGCAAATGGATGTCAAGACCGCTTTCCTAAATGGATATCTTGAGGAAGATGTCTATATGGTTCAGCCTGAAGGTTTTGTCGATCCGAAACATCCTAATAAAGTATGCAAGTTAAAGAAATCAATCTATGGATTGAAACAAGCATCTAGAACTTGGAATCATCGTTTTGATGAAGAAATCAAAAATTTTGGATTCATCAAGAACGCTGATGAGGCTTGTGTGTATAAGAAAGCTAGTGGGAGTATAATTACCTTCTTAGTATTGTATGTCGATGACATTCTACTATTTGGAAATGACATTCCAACCATGGAAAGCGTTAAGGCTTGGCTTGGAAGTAGATTTTCCATCAAGGATCTTGGTGAAGCTGCCTATATTTTGGGAATAAAGATCTATAGGGATAGGTCAAGGCGCTTGATAGGTTTGAACCAAAGTACATACATTGATAAAATCTTGAAAAGGTTCAAGATGGAAAACTCCAAGAAAGGTTTGGTACCTATTCAAAGAGGGACTATATTGAGTTCAGCTCAATGTCCAAGCTCAAAGGGTGAGCAAGAGATAATGAAACAAATCCCATATGCTTCTGCTATAGGATCCATCATGTATGCGATGATATGTACTAGACCGGATGTGTCATGCGCTTTGAGCATGACAAGCAGATACCAACAGAATCCAGGAAACAGTCATTGGATGGCTGTTAAGAACATATTGAAATACCTTAGGAGAACTAAGGATATGTTTCTGATATATGGATCTGGTGAGGAGGAACTCGCTATAAAAGGTTACACGGATGCGAGCTTCCAAACTGATCGAGATGATTCTCGATCACAATCTGGGTATGTGTTCACTCTTAATGGAGGAGCTGTCTCTTGGAAGAGCTCAAAACAGGAAGTGGTAGCATTGTCCACTACAGAATCAGAATACATCGCCGCTTCATTGGCAGCTCAGGAAGCTGCATGGTTGAAGAAATTCATTACTGATCTAGGGGTGGTCTCTACCATTCAAGACCCCCTAGAAATCTTTTGTGACAACGAGGGTGCGATTGCTCAAATCAAGGAACCTCGTTCGCACCAAAAGACAAGGCACATAGAGCGGAGATTCAACTACATAAGGGATGAAGTTGAAAAAGGAAAGATATGTATTCGCAAAGTTGGAACTGATCAAAATCTTGCGGATCCATTCACGAAGCTCCTAGAAAGACCGAAACATGAGCGTCATGCGAGTGGCTTAGGACTTCGATATTCTAGTAATTGGATTTGATCTATTTTGTATTTACGTTTAAAAGACTTTTGTAATTTAACTCTTTTATATGATTATGGAATCTTGAGTTAAATTCTAATTTTGCATGTTTAATCCATGAATAAGTTATCTTATTCTAAAAGTCCGTAGTCGATCACATTTGTGGGAACAAATATGAAGCAAGACTATTATGAACTAGAATTGGTGGATATTCATAAGGAATGAATATGGAGCATAGGTTTGCTGCCAAGGTTCATAGATATTTGTGGGATACAAATATTGGACTGACCCGCTCTCAATATTACTACATGGAGTCGATGGACCTGATCATTAGTAATTTTGAGTAAAGGAGAATTTCATATTATCCTTAGACCTGAGATGTATACTGGGTCTTGATTTTCACCAAGTATTACACTTTGACTCTCCCCTTCGCTATTCGTAAAAGATGGTACATAAGGATGAGCTCGGGTGGAGTATAAAGTGATAGTGAGAGGCGTATACAGTCAAGATGGAATTTGTTCCTCTTATGTGTTGAGAGTTTAGATGTCTAAGGCCTGATAAAGTTGAATTGTAAAGAGAATGATCGCCTATGTCTCTTAGATCCAACATGACATCTAGCAACAAAGGGATATAATGATAGATTCACCTAAATCATATCAAGTAAGGGACTTGAAGGGATGATGTTATTGAATGGCACTTAGTCAAACACATTAGGGGTGGTGAACTGTTGTTAGGCGGTATTCACCACTTGCATTAATTTTCTATGTATCTCGTGCAAGTGGGAGATTGTTGGAATTACGTATGCCCGAGACACATACTTATACTAATGTGGCTAACTGTGTTTGATCCAAGTCGGGTCATACCCAATAACAAGCAAGACAACACCAAATGTATTCTTTTAATGATTTAATCATTTAAACGAATACCGAACACTACGCGTTTAGAAAATTGGTTTTCTAAACAATTACACTTGAGGATTTAAATAAATTATCTGGATAATTTATTTATGTTAATTAATTATTTGATTGGTTAAATAATTATAATAGCATGTATGTTTTATAAATTTAATTTTATAAAATATGAGATGGAGATGTTTTAAATGGTTAAAAAAAAAAAAAAAAAAAAAAAAAAAGAAGAAACCGTCCACCCCTCAAGTGGGTGGAGGTTTTGGTCCAATTAGATTGCATGCTACCTTTGCATGTTATGATGTCTTGTTTTAAAAACACTCCATACAAAATACATGCAATTAACCTACTCTTGGTATCTTTTCAAGTGTTTTTCAAGCTTCAAAAATCTCTCTCTCCCTCTCCAAAAACTCACGGCAGCAGCAGCAGGTTTTGGGAGAGCTTTGTGAGCTTGTTTTGTGTTCATAAATCCTAGCAAAACAACTTGGTGTTGTCACAAATAGCTTGGGGTATCACACTCTTGAGGTCTTCTTCTTTGGAGGCTTGTCATTCATCCACCATCCCCTTCAACAACCCACTTGTTCTTCTAAAGGTAGAAGAAGGTACAATTTACATTTTGTGAGCATCTTGTTCTTGTAATTTTGATCCTTGGCTTCGGGTTTTTAGTTTTAACATAATGGTATGTTCATAACAAGTTTTAAAACCTAGCTTCCGTTGCGTTTTCTAGTTAAATATGGTTAACTTAGACTTTGATAAACTTGCATAAAACCCAACAAAATTTGTAAAAAATATTTTCATTTTATTTAAAAAATTTTATTGCACAACTTTAGGGGAAGAAAATTAAAAAAATTCAAAAAGAGTGTGTGTGTTTTATAAAAAATAAAAAAATAATAAAAAATAAAAAATTTAAATATATTTTTACACTCTCGCTTAAAATTATGTCGGTTGCTCAAGTTTGAATGACATATACTTGTATATGTTTGGTCTTGTCATCTACTTGTAGACATATAAGATAGTCATGCACCTAAAGACTGAAAGCAACTAGGGTGATTGTGGTTTGTTTTTGTTTTAATTCTTTCGATTAAAATTATGTCGGTTACTCAAAGTTTGAGGAACATGTATTTCTATATATGTTTGGTCCTGTTATCTACCTGTAGACATACGGGATATCCATTTACCTAATAACTAAAAGTAACTGGGGCGACTGAGTTTTAAATTGTCTTCTGTAATTCAATTGGGAAGTGATATGATTATTCGGTTAAGAGCTTTTTAGTAGCTTAAAATATTTTCAAATGAAAATTGATCCAACCTTTGGAAAATGATAATAAAATTATTGATTTTGTGTGTCTAACGTGTGAAATTACTAAGCATAAAAGGTGTTTGAACAGTCATTGATTTGCATGGTAACTTTCCATGATGCGTAAAAGTTAAAGTGATATAAACTAAATATGCTAAACTTACTGTGGGGAGACATTTTGAAGAAATGTGCATGTGTCTCTAGACATATCTCTCCGAATGATAGGCATAAAAATAATTACGCAGTCATACACGATCCCGTTAGTGTCTTGATCACAAAAATATTATGTCTTAGTTTAAAACAAAAATAAAAAAATTTATGTGTGATATATATAATATTGTGTTACTAAATTTCGTTTTTCAAAAGCTTAAAGGGTCAAACTAGAACTACAATGGTGGGGTATTCAAATAAGTCCTAAACACTCTGAATGTAAGGCATGTAAGTCCGGATGGCTTGTAAGTCCAACGTTCAAACTTAAAGCTTTAAATTTTTGTTTATATATAAAATATTTTGATCAAGAACAAGGGGTTGAAGTCAAATTGGGGTGATCTGGGAAAAACTAAATATACTTTGAGAAGAGATAGAAGGCATCACAGGTCCATGAGTGATGTCCATCTAAGATTTATGCCTAATTAAACATAACTCGTATCACTAATGTAATGAAAATCATGCTATGTTTATTATGCATGTTATCAACTTGTCTATTTATGTCATAATAATGTTGAACATGAATCATTGTGAAAGTATCTTAATAAATATGATTCCATGTTCGGATCTTTTCTTAAGAGGTTGCATGTTTATCGAAACTGAAATCTGATCCAAAAAATTCGTTAAATTACAAGAAGACCAAGTGATTAAATTTTTCTTGTATTGTTATTTTTATTTTTTGTTTGTTTTTTAATCATTTTTTATTTTTATTTTATATTTACCTCTTAATTACTCTTGTCGAAACAGATGCTATAAGAGATCGACTTTAAAACCATGGATCAGCCCATGTTTGGGTATAAAAATTATTCTCAACTCATGTCTTTTTGGCCCATTAAAAATTTTGATGAATGGAACTTGTTTTAGTTGTTCTGGGTCATGTATTGCACTATTTTTGGCCCATAGGGTTTTCAGCCTGATCTAAAATTTTTAAAGTATAAAAGACTCTCATCTGCATTATTGGTCCTCTTATTTTGAATCTAAAATTAGTAATCTTCTCTCTAAGCTAAAAACATTTTAAGTTTCTTAGCCTCCAAGTTATCACTCTTGCTTTCTTCAAGAACTAACGTGATCTACGTTGACAAATAGGTAAATGAAAGCTTGAAAAGGGTTTTTTGAGTTCACTGTGGATGTTCTCTGGATGGAACTAACAGACTTTTAATCATGTTATGGATATTGTTTAGGATAAAGATTGTAATGTTTGTGGGTTGTGTTTTGATATATTGAGAGTTCCTTGAAGTTGTGGGTTTATTTATCAATGTTGATTCTTGGTGATTTGGAGAAGATGACTCATATTTCAAGATGAAACCCAAGGGTTTTCCTGGCCGAGATCTCCATAGATCTAGGGAACGAGGGTTCTCGGGATGTTTGACCGAAAACCATTGGTCAAACAGAGAACTCCTTGGTTCATCTGAAATATCAAGGGTTCTCGGTTGACCATTTGACCGAGAACCAATATTAAGTGACCGAGAACTCATGTTCTCGATGATATTGGACTTATCTTGAATTTGTTGGACAAATAACTCATATCAGGGACCGAAAACCAAGTTTATGGACAAAGAACTCAAATTTTGACCCAAATAATATTATTTTATACTAAAATTGACATTAATTTACAATTAATGACCAATATTATCTAAATTTGCATTCTTGGTCCATGTTCTTTAGCCAAATTGTCATTTATCTTTATACTACTGAGTGATTGTACAGTTAAGTGAATACATTATTAACTTGATTCGTTTGTTGCAGTCAATGCTGATCAAGCACCATTGAAGTTTGTAGATAATCAGAATATTGCTGGATGCTTATATGATCCACCTCTGTACACAAAGAATTCAAGTCCCTGATAGTAGGGCTCAACACGTTCAGGATTTCTCATGCTATACCAGAAACTCCTGTTATTTGTCAAAAGATGGTGACGGAGTTCTGGAACAACGCTTCCATTAACCAACGGGGTGCTGGCGGAGCTGTAACAATTGACTCAAAGATTCAAAAGAAGCATGTTGTCATTTCAGAGGCTATTATTCGTGAAGTTCTATTGTTCGGTGATCAACCCGACTACCCAACTGAATACCCCACTGATGATGTTGTTGAAGTTGCTTTAAGAATGGGATATTAAGGATCCTACCCTCCAGCCATCAAGAAACTTTTCCATCCTTACTAGATGTTCTTGATTCACACGTTTTTCACGTGTGTCTCAGGACGAAAAGGGGGTTCAGACGAGATCAGCCACATTCAGATGTCGGCTGTGGTTGCTCTGATCATGGACTGGAATTATAATTACTCCAAGTTTGTGTTCATTGAGATGATGAGCAAACTCAAGGGGAAGAAGAAAGAGATGTTTATAATGTACCCGTGGTTTCTATAGATGATATTTGACTCACACTACCCTGACCTTGTCAAATATGTATAAACGCTCGATTTAAAGGCTGTGGATCCCAACACCTTTGGGTTGATGAAGCAATCACAAAAAGGGGAGAAATTAGTATACAAAGGTCTTCACAAACTTGTCAAGTTTGGAAAGTTTGCTGAAACTGAAGATGCTACTGTTAGCGCCAGTGCCTTGATTGCTAATGAGCATGTGACAACTGCTGAGAGGTTCACTGCCTCATATAAGACTATTTCTGATGATGATGAGCCAGATAGTTCTCCATCACAACACATGGAGACTGAACACCAAGAAGAACAGTCTATACCTACTGCTGATCAGTTGAAAGACTTTGAGATGTTTAAAGATCAGCTCCAGTCGATGCAAGACATTGAAACCTCCTCAATTAGTTACTACGACACGGGATGAAGATATTCATGAAGAACCAACCACCAATATCATTCCATGAAAGCGAAGAAAGAAAGATCCGAGACCAAGTTCACTGCTTACTAAAACTACACCAACAAAACAACAAAAGGAACCTCAGCCTGAACTTACTAAAGCTCAAGTTGAAGCAAGTCCATCCACTACTGAACTTCAAACTCAAGACCAGATCATTGATGATATTGCTCATGAGTTAGAGTTTGAAGCTAATATTCAATCTACTGACGAGCCATCGGGATCGTCTGAACCGTTTGGTCAATCAAGTTCAAGCGCCGCTGAACAGATTACCCACATTCTGGCGATGCAAGATAAATTTTTTCAAGATAATGGCAAGGGGATCACTTTGGATGCTGAACCTTTTGATGTGCAGTCCTTACAACGACGAGTCTTTGAACTTGAGCAAGATTCGGTTGTGAAGGATGTGTAAATTCAAGAGCTTGAGGCAAGCAATTCTGATAAAGATTTGAAGTTCAATGAACTTCAAGACCACATGGGTGGCCTAAACACTATGTTCTTAGACCTCCGGTAAAAGATTATTAAGAAATTTGGAGATTAATTTAAAAGTGGTGAGGACGTTGCTAGAAAGACACCTGCTGCCAGTCAAGGCGGTAGTTCCAGTGTGCGCCCTACTTCAATCATTGACGCTTTTGAGACACTGGAACAATTTCTGCTCCTCCAAAGACAGCCGAACAATCTTAAAGGCTTCAAAAGAATATTCTTATCATCAAGAATTCAAATTAGAACAGAGAATCTTCCTATCACCCGGATAAATTTATTGTTGAATTCAAGAAAGGCTTTTAGGACAAGTATGTTGATCGATTGTGCATTCTGTCTTGGGGGTTTGATGTTGATAAAGCCATGTGGTGGGTGAAAAGAAGGCCTGGGACTACCAAATATTACAGGAAAATGAAGGATTTTGGATCCTGGACGAGGATTGATCTCAGTGACCTTATTAATGTTCCTTTTCACAACCCTAACAATGACAAAAAGGCTATAGATTTTTGGAACTTCTAGAGGAATCAATTTGATCTAGGATTCCCAAATATGACTGAAGCTGAGTCATTTTTAAAGAAAACTAAAGGGGACCGAGATCCGAAGAAGGGGAAGATGATGGTCAACGTTATGTGGCCTGCAACTAAGAAGGCAACTTACATTCCTCTGTCTACTAGAATTCCATATGGGACTTTTGATGAGATGACGTTCTGGACGTATGACGGTGAGACAGCTACGATTGTTATCTGACTACGAAAAGGACAATTTCGATTTGTCAACCCACGTGATCTGCTGAAATTTGGTGAGAAAGACATCAAAACTCTTAGCAATTTTTATATTATGGTTGAACCATTGTACGAGCCTACTTCTAAAGAGTATACAAGGATGGTGGGATCGATCATCAGAATAGGTTTATGGGTTGGTGCTTACAAGGAAGCGGACACAAATATTCTTGAGCATGAATACCGCTGACGATACAAAACAAGGGGGAGATTGTTGGGCTAGCATTAGTATGGTTTGTACTTGTTATTGGGGTTATATTGTAAACCGAGATCTCTTGGATCTCAGTGGCCTTTTGGGTTGTTTTGGGATTCAGTGCAGTCCCTATATAAACAATGTATGTAGGTTTATCATAGTTTGGCCGTTTCATAATATAGAAAATGAGATATCGTTGTATTGGTGTAATCAGTTGTGCTTAAGAACATGACACTTAATATACGTGTGTTTTGATGTTGATTCTTTGTTTTCTTCGTGTGTTTGTTTGCATAACATTGAATCATCTCATGTTAGTTTCCGCACAACAATGAGATTGTGTGATATCACATTGAAAGATCCATCTAAAGGACTTACACCCCCTACTTTTCATCAATTAGATGATCGAGAAATACTCAGGTGAGAAATTTTATTGCTTTCTATATGGCTATTCAGGGTATAACCAAATTGCTATTCACCCTGATGACCAACATAAGACCAAATTTACTTATCCCCGTGACACCTTCGCATTCAGGCGAATACCATTTGGGTTGGGTAATGCCCCGACCACCTTTCAAAGGTGTATTATGAGTATCTTTTTAGATATGATCGTCGATTCACTTGAGACTTTCATGGATTATGTTTCAATTTTTGGTTCAACATATGAAAAATGCATACATGAATTAACTAAAATATTAAAAATGTGTGTTATAACAAATTTGGTCTTAAGTTGGGAGAAGAGCCATTTTATGGTTCAAGAGGGAACAGTTTTGGGAAATGTCATCTTAAGAAGGGGGATTGAGGTTGACCAGGAAAAGGTTACTATAATTTCTAACCTACGTTTCCTAAAATAAACAACTACTCATTTGGGAATGACTCGTTAATAGCCCGGGTGTCTTCTCCCACTCAAATGAATGGTCAGGTGGAGGAATCTAATAAGAAAATTAAATTATTTTTTTTACAGAAAATTAAAGACTTTGACGATCACCTAAGGCAGTTGGTGAACGAGCATCGGTTAAAACCCTATCTAGAGAGGCATATTTAAACAAGAGCGTACATGAGTCGGTGGTGAGCTTTATAGCGACCACGCCGACCTATTCAGCCGATTGTTTAGGGGTAGGTAATGTCGAGCTGTAGATAATAAATTCAATGCTTATCGGGAGGCAACCCGATCTTGTTTTTTAATTTTATTTATTTAATATTTTATTTAAAAAAATTGGGTTCACCGTAAGAAACGGTTGTCAACCCGTAGCTCACGGCCAAGGCGTGGGCTACGGATGAAGCTATATGCCTTACGGCAATTTGAGATATAAACATCACCATAAGCTATGGTGGTGAACCCGTAGCTTTCGAGGGTAACAACGAAAAAAATGAAAAACATAATAAATTTACCACACAATCTAATAACCAGTTTTATATGATCAAACTCTCCTCTTTCTCATTCTTTCATCTTCATCTTCCTCAACCAAAACCTTTCTTCTCTAAACCCTAACTTCTTCCTTTTTCCATCAAATATCTTGATTCCGAGCTCTAATCTTATTAAGTTTCAAAAGGAATACAATGGTGGTGTCAGTTTTCAGTAGTTGTACCTCGTTGTGATGAATCGTTGGTGGAGGGTGATAAACCCTAGAAATCAAAATTGGTTTTTTTCAATTCTAAGTGTTTATTCTAGTAATTGAAGCTTGTCGCAACATCTTTCAACATTGAAGGTATGTTTTTTATTTATTTGTGCCAAAAGAATCATGAGGTAGTTACTTTATTATACCTTAACTATATCTAATGGTCATTCTGGTAGACTTTGATGCTTGAGTTTAGGTGGAATAATATCCTTGATTGTCTTAGCTATTACATATGGGTTTAAAAATTGTACAATTTAATGTACAAAATTTTGATTAGTTCATTTTAAAGTTTAAGTCAAGTTGGGATGGTCTGGCTCAGTAAAACCATAATGAAGCGTGGTAAGGCGGCTTCAGGGCTTTGTAGTTTGGTCCCACTTAATCATATGAAGTAATTAATTGTCACACCATATTTGTCCCGGCAAGTAACAGGGCATGGGTTTAATTGGATAAAAATACCGGTGAACACAACTTTTGTGTTAGTCTGTCATTAAAGAGTAAATTGCCATACCCGGTCTTCAGGTTTGGTCACTTTTGCGATTTTCATCCAAATAGTTCAGTTTTTTGCAACTGGGTCATCCAAGTTTTCAAATTGTTCCAATTTAGTCCAAATCGATAACTTCGTTAGTTTTTATCGTTAAATCAAGGGATAAATCGGTCATTTAATAAAGTAACTTAAAAGAGAAAAAAAATATTATTATTTTTAATATAAAATTTGAGAGAGTAGGTCCCACCAAGACTTAATAACACTCTTACCCTTCTTCTCCCACATATGTTTTTGCAGACGCCTCCGTTCGAATTCCGGTGAGTATCTCCGGAACGACATGCATACCCACAATCAAGGTCGCTACTCCATCACCCATCACACACAATTAACACCATACGCACAATCAACATCGCTACTCCACGGCCGCCAGTATATTTTCCGACGACCATACAATCAGGCTTGTTTTAATAGAAAAAGATGGTGGCGTCTGAAGCGAGTTAGCTACTATTATTCAGGCTGTTGAACCTCGTCGGAAAACTGAGCAGGTGGTTACATGGTGGCGTCTGAAGCGAACTCGCCAAAAAATTAGTATGGTATGGTTTCATGGTAGCGTCTGACGGATTCCAGCCTAGATCTAATCACTTCCAGCCACCACATTCTCAACCCTCCCCTCTGTATTTTTGGCTTCGATTTTAGGGTTTGGTTACTATGATTTTTGTTTGATTATTAATAGGTGGTAATAGCCTTATATTTAGCCATTGTATATTGGATTTTGGGGTGTTGAAAATGGCGGCTTGAGCCTGGATATGGGGTTTTGAAAAATGGTGGTGGTAAATGGACGTTTTTAAAAAAGACTTATGGTTAGATGTAGATGTAGATGATGATGATGTCATGATGATGGTAATATCCATTAATATAAAAGATAAATCAAAAGGACCTTTTTTTAGCCCTTAATTTAACGATAAAACTGATGGGGTTATTTATTTGGACGAAATCGGCAATAACTAGAAAACCTGGATGGTCTAGTTGTAAAAAATAAATTATTTGGACGAAAATAGAAAAAAATGACCAAATCTCAAAGACGATTTTGCAACTTTACTCTTAATTAAAATAATTTCACTTTTTCTGATTTCATTGTAACTCTTTTTCAGGATGAAAAAGCATAAGCGTGGGGATGTGATGCGTGGGTAAAAGAACGTGTTTTAAGTGTTTAATGTTGTGTATTTTAATTATTTATATGTATTGAGCATAATTACTTTGAGTGTATTATGTTTATAGGTGCTCAGATCTTAATGGAACTAATTTGGAGTATTTAGGATGGCAAGGAATCAAGTTACGGTTAATGGAACGCAAACCGAGGCACAGAAAGGCAAACGGATTTCAAGAATAAGGAAAATGTTGCTCTGGTACTGTAGTAGACGTAGGCTACGGGTTCTAGACAGTAGCCTACGGTTCTGGGATGTGATATGTCACCATAAGGAAGCAACTACCAACTAAAACCTACGGCCTCACCATAAGCTACGCTTCCTAATCGTAGGCTATGGCTGGGTCTGACAGGAAATGATCTGTCTTGCTTTTCTTCCATATTTAAGTGGGGATAATCCCTAAATCGAGTATCCATCATATTCTAACATCTTGGGGCGATTTTGGGGCTGTCACACACCATCCTAACACCTACTAATCACCACAATTATCCACAATCTCATCATTCCAACCAAGAATCAAGATCTTCAATATGCATATGCTAGGCTAAAGCTTTCTTAACCATCTCCGGGCGTAGGTTTGAGTCGTATTTTAAACCTGATTTGGATTTGGTTAATCATTCGGTTAGTTGAATCTTTACAATTTTTTGTATGCTTAAACAATTTTTCGTAATTGAATGCTTAAGATTTTATTAGTTAATTGATTTGAGGTCATCAGCATTTAGGATATAACTCTTAACATCATTAACCCATTTATTATTAACCATAACATTGATTTCATTCATCAAAACTGATAATAAATTAGACCGTTATTCAGTTGTGTCAATCGTTCGGATTAAGTTCTGAAAATCAGCAAAGCCAAATATTTAGTCTTTTGGTTATTTATTTGAAACAAAAAGATTTCCAAATAGGTCTAATTATTTGTCCAACTTGCTTCACAACCTGAACCCTGGAGATTGGTTATCTCTCTAATAATGTTTTACAATCAAAAAAGTAATCACGTTTAACAATCAAATCTTTCAAACTAATTGATATCATCTGTCCGACTAGTTTCTTAATTAATTGTTATGTATTAAATAGAGGCGGTACGCAGCGGAAACACAAACACACATGTACAAACGAAAGTAATAGATAAGAAATACGATATTTTACGTGGTTTGGTCAAGACGACCTACATCCATGGGCTGCAACTAGGGTATTTTTAATAAACACGGTACAAAATATTATAATACATGATTATATATATTCAGAGTGCAATTAGGTTCAATGACTTAGGGACCAAGAAAATGTCAAGTGGGTCTTCCTCCATAATTAGCCGGGCCGCCCCTTTTGCTTCTAATTGTCAACCAATGAACCCGGCCCAAAGGCCTTCACTAATCCTAACAATCTCCAATTTGAAGGCCTTACGATAAACACTAGCCCGCCATTCAATTACAATACAACCCAGGCATCAGTAATACAAGTAATCTTTATTAACAAGTCTTCCAAGCTTCCAGTTCCCATAAGCAATCTAAGACTTACCCCCTTGTTGCAACCCTTTCTACATCAAGTACCAGAAGGGCCAGTTGAAGCTCCACCGAGCTCCCACGCATCAGCCAAAACTGATCCATCGTCTATCTCAACTGATACGCAGGATCCACAGATCCAGAGATAACCCGAGAACTATTACCAATCTCCACTTTCAGCAAGAGTTCCCCAGGAGAGACTTTATCGATCGGAACAATGGTCTTCAAAACCCAACGTTGTTTTGTAACTGTTCCCAGAACACAACCCGCACTCTCACTGTTACCAAACCTCTTATATGTTTTAGACCCCCAACCCCGCTCAGCCTAAATCACCTTCGCACTAGGCTCCACTCTTGCAAATTGAACCTTGTGTTGCCCCTTCGACCCAAAGAACCCGACTTTGTTTATACACTGTGCAACAGGTACTTCAACAATGTAAAATGAATTACAACTGTCTCCACGAGCAATAACCAGGCTACCTGTAGTTACCTTCCATTTACTTTCACCGAACTTTACTTCCATGCTTAGTTCATCTAGTTGACTTACATAGATAAGTCTTCTATTCAACGATGGAATAACCCTAATATTCTTCAAGTTCCAAAAAGTTTTCAATGGAGTTACCAAATTAACATCCCCCATGACTGTAACATTAAGAACATTACTATTAGGAATATGTACTTTCCCAAATTTACCAACCTTTAGATTCACCATCATCTCCCCGTTGTGCGTAGCGTGAAACGAAGATCCAGAATCCATGAACCAAGAGTCCACCGTGCTATCAACGCTACAAGATAATGCCTCATCATCACTGACACCTTCATTAACTTGTTCAGTAGTGTTCACCTCAGCGACCTTTACCTGTAATCGTATTGGACACCCACTCTTAATATTCCCGACTTCATTAGCCCTCCAACACTTCACATTTTTCCGAGTTCTAGATGAACTCCTACCCCGAATCCCACTACTTCTATTATTTTCCCTTCCCTCGCCATCATAGAATATATCAGAAGATGATCCACCACTCGTGCTTTTCTGGCGAACGTTTTCACCCAACACAATGTCTCAGACCCCTAAATATCAAACCATCGGCCGTGGAACTTGTAATAGCCATTACAGTTCCAGAAAAACTCTCAGGCAACGAAGATAAGAATATAATAGCTTGAGTCTCATTATCCAACTTCAAACACACATAAGCTAACCTTGACATGATCGAGTTGAAATCAATAATGTGACCCGTGACTGAACTTCCCTCGTGCATCCTTTTCATAAACAATTCTCCTATCAAGAACACCTTATTGGCTGCAAGCAGTTTTTCATACATATTTGACAGAGTTGTCATCATATCACGAGCCATGGCTTCTTTCATGATATTAAAAAGCAACGCTCCTTTTCAAAGCCAATGTAATTTAACCTCTACCACTACTACAAAACATGCTCATTAGAAGCGGTGAATATTCAGGTTTGAAGCGTCTTTAACTGCTTCTAATCTCGTCGCTTCTAATTGATTTTGTTGTCTGTTTGAAGCGGTTTATTGAATTTGTCTTGTTTTGAAGCGGGCCAATCAATAAAGCGATTTCCTTGTATAAACCGCTTGTAACAAACACCTTTATTATACTACAAAATGTATCTAGAATTTCCACATTAAAAGCTGCTATAAGTACAAAAATATGCTAAAGTTAACGAAATCTAATCATATTTAATTAAAGAACCAAAATTAACAATATCATGCACAACGTACAACTGCATATATTACCAAAATCAGACATAATTTTCAAATTCGATCAACAGTACGAAAAGGGCACAAGTTTTCCAAATTCAACGATATCAAAAACATACAAAACTAACTTAAAGCGAGCCTATTGGCAAACAAAATATCAAAAAGCGGCGACATTACTCCCATTATGGTATCATCAATCTCCTTTAGCATATCAAATCCCGATTCGTGCCAAATCTAAAAACAAATAAATAAAGTTAGAATAATCGAACAAAACCACACTCTTGTATTTAGGAACCCGACAAACCTTAACAAATTAACAACCCGGTCTGAAACTAATGGATAAATGAAAACCAAGAAAACTCTCTACAACACATTTTGATTGCAAATTATGCTAAAGAATGTAGTGTTGATAAAATGCAGATGTTACCAAGTAATAATATTTTACATTTTAACTTCATTTTAAGTTTTGTTCTGAAACCCAACCCGACCTAAACAAATACAAGCCCGAGTAACAAAAACGTATATTGTAAATAATCCCAGTTTACTATAATACCTTTGGTAACCAAAGTTAACCTAACCTGCTGTTACAGAAATACTTTCTACATAAAACTAACAAACACATATAAGCAATAAAGCACATACTAATGACCAAAATATCACATAAAGTATAAACATATTTTAGATGTCGGTAGCAACAACGTTTAGCTATAAGCTAATATTTTTACTTTTGAACACCCAACACAAGTTGAACAACTCAACACAAGTTGGAATAACAAACCCGACTTGGGAACTAAAGAAAACCGCAAAATAAACCTAATATATAGTGTAATAAATAAATTATCATAAATAATTAGAAAATGCTTACATTGTTGGGGAATTGATTCTGAGAATGATAAACACATTCGAAAGTATGCTTTCTGACCATATATCCACATTCCCAGCTGCCTTTTTGTTGCTTGCACTACAATAAAAAAGGATACACAGTTAACTAGAAACCAGTTAACAAAAACTAAAAAAATAAAAAAATAGAAAGCATACCTCAACCATTTTCCATGTAAACGTTTCCCCAAAAGCTTCTCGAATTATGTTCGTAAGTAGATAATTTTTTTTGTTCCTTTACGCCTTTTAAAGAGTCTAAAATAAATACTTCTTTAAGTTTGGGGAAAATTATAAACAAGATCCATTGACACCTACAAAACATAAAGTTATAGAATAATTAGATAAACATGTAGTAATAAACCATATAAAAAAATTAAAAGAATTAAAAATAAAATATGTATTACTCGGCCAAATAGGGAGCAAGCAAATATTCTTTATCGTTATGAACACTTAAATGTCGATAATGTGAGCTTTAACGTCTTCGGGTTCAAGCTGGCACAAACGTGCAGTGATTGAGTTTGCTCCTAGAAAACTGCACGACTTTCTTAAACGAATAGACTCCTCATTAAAATAACTTAATGTAACATTTGTCAATTTTCGGATAACTTGTTTGTTCGATTAAACTGTAAACCGACCTGACTTGTAAACCGAATCTTTTGATAATATAAAATAACGGGTTTTTATGTTTCATAGTCATCTCTTACTTGTCGAAATTAGAAAACTCCTTTTTACGGTCTTTAAAACGCTTAAAACGCCTCGAAAACGACCCAAAGCGACTCGCAAAACGAACCGGACTAGAAACCCCCCCCCCCCCCTGACCACGCTGCGCCGCGCAGCTAAGGGAGGTGTCCCAGTCGCATAGCGCGGCCCCATGTATGCAGAAACGTTTTTTTGTTGTTTTGTGTGCTTTATTGACTTGTTTAACCAATCTAAACTCATGCAACTCTTGATATAAAACATAGAAATTAACTTTGACCACTACCCTATATATACAAGCTTATCCTTTCATTTCCTCTTGCTCATTTCACTTCTTTTCTCTCTCAAACAAAGAACACCATTCCAAACCTTCAAGGTTCTTAATAATCAAGCAACAACCTTTCTTTAATTTTGTTTTGTTACTTACTAATTGAATCTTGCGGTACAACATATATATATATATATATATATATGCACCCGTTGTTTCCTTCAGCTTTCATCTTCTCCGGCCATGGTCGGTTGAGGTGATATGCTACAAGGCAAGGCTTCATGGAGAACTCATTATAGTCCTTGATTATACTATTTTCCTTTAATGCTTACTTGTCTTGTTTATATTGTAAGTAGTTTAGTTTCTAATTCATGTTTAAAGAGTTCCATGGTAATGGGTATGAAGTCACTAGCCTCGATCTTATCCCGAGTTGAGAATTGAACCAAAACCGAACTCTTGTTTACTAGTTTTGTTTTAAATAGTTAAATAAACATGTTTATGTAAGATTTGAATATTATAACTTCTAAAATAATTTTTATAGTTCTATGGTATTTGGGTATGTGCAACCCTTGGTATTCCGAGTAAAGGACCGAACCAAAACTGAACTAAACTGAGTTCACTCGGCTAAGACACACAAGTGTGTTTTTGGCCACCGAAACTCATCTTTTCTTCAAGAACGCATTTTAAACTAATTTTAAGTTATTTTATCAACATACTTGGTGTATCGGAATCCAACTTAATCTTATAACAAATTTGGACCGGTGAAACCAGATACTTGTTTAACGGACAAAAAGGTTCTTCACAATAGAACTATATGCTTGGTTAAGTCTTTTTATTTTTATTGAGTTATCTCATAACATTTATCACTTTGAAAAGTTGACTTTGAGTTTAGTTAATCATCTAGACTCAGATTGACAAATCCGAACACTCGATTAAAACCTTGTTTTGGTATTTATATAACCAAGGGTCTTGAAATAGTGCATTATAACCCACATAAGTTACTTAACATAGGTTTAGTAATATTTATGAATGAAATACCAAGACCCGGTTTCGGGTAAACTTACTTTTTAGAACATGTCCTTAATTTCACAAATATTTACACTTTAAACCATAAACTTCATTTATTTACTTTACTTGTCATATTTTACTTTAAACCCTTCTAAGTCTACCTACTAACTTAAGACCCGTTCAATCTAGGTCTTGCTCATTAAACCGATCTCCGATTATACATGAATCAATCTTTCAAGTTACTTTGTTAACGTGAGTACATTTCATCACCCATTTTCATTTTTATATTTTGGGGGTAACATGCATACTTATTCAAAACAAGAATGATTTATTATACTCATTTCCCAAACCACAAACTTTAGGGTGTATGATGCTTAGAATACTTGCTCTATTGTGTGTTATATGTCACATATGCTTTAAGTGCACGAGTGTTTATTTTTATGTTGTTGTTGAGCCTCAATAAGTATGATCATACGCCCACTAAATACTTAGCCTTGAGCTAGTAGAATAGAACCTCATTATCCAAGTATGTCGGTTGTTACCGATTAGAAAGGATCCTCATTTACATACGTTTTATATTCCACGATTGATGCTTTCATTTATAGTCTCATATACGTTTGTGAATTTCGCTCATATTATATATTCTCAAAACTATGAAATTGCTCACCAACATACATGTCGACAAATATTATTTTATGCATTGTTACAGGTTTGATAATTACTTGATTTGGAGTTTGAAGATGCTATTCTATTTGATACCGCTAGGTTATTAGAAGAATGAACAATATGGGTTACTTTGGTGATTGAATGAAATTAATGAGTTGATTAAATATTGTCACTTTAATAGTGTCTTGTGTTCTTGAGCAATCCGTTGCACCGCGGCATGTTCTGCCGCCTTTGGTTGAGGTGTGACAGATTGGTATCAGAGCCAAGACTATAGGATATACGGTTAGACATAATGACCTAGTATTGTTTTGCTTTAGGAACCTTATATGTGGTGCTTATACATGTTACCCTACTTGATTGTACATTACACTTATACATTTAATTTCTTATTTATTTCATTTAATCTTCAAAAATATACACATTCACACACCCTCATAGTATTCCAAGGTATCCTTACCTTAAACGCAAAAACATTAGTTTTTATATTGTGTTTTATGGATCACAAACTTAATTTGGATCCTGTTATTTAAGATTCCTTAAAGGTTGCATTTATTTCAGGTTTGTATCCATCATGTAGAGCGAAACACTATGAAATGACCATTTGACAAAAAGATTCCAAGAATCGAAGGTGATTTACTTACCTGGGATGGTTGAATTGTAGTGTTCGTTTTCGAGGCCAACGAACCGTGTTATACATGTCAATACTTTAAGTTGTCGAATGCAAGCGTCCCAGTTGCCTCCTTATATATTTTGGTGTTGGAAACACAAAAGCCACGGTGGTTCATGGACAAGTGTTTTTAGCATCTCGTTGTATCTCCGTTTTTATTATATGTTATTATCGTGATTTGAGTCAACAACATGAAAGACGCGATGGTACGTGCACATGTTCGACTCCACCTATTGTTTTATACAAGTTTTATTGGTCGGGATATCAAATCATGGTGGTTCATGTACCATATTTCCCGACTATATATATGAATTTCGATATCTCAAAACCTCCAATTTTTGAATGGCAAAAGTTTGAAACTTATATATATACACATACATTTTATCTTTTGATTCAAGTATAAAATAGTTTTACTAACATTCTCATCCTCATAAATCTAGGACTTACAATCATTAAAACCCTATATTTACTCATTTCCCTCATACTTATATCAATTACCCCAAACTTATATCATTTCTCTTTTATTCTTTTAGAATGCCTCCAATTCGTCGCCAAACACGCAAGTCGAGCTCTGGTCGTCGGCTGGCCGCAACGGTTTTTAAAGAAATCGCTGTTGTTATTCCTGGACTTATAACTCAAATCCAAGCCACCCAACCCACTGTTACTCAAACCACACCCAACCCCGCACCTTTCGCCTTGAAAAATTTCACTAGTGCCAACCCATCTCAATTCTTTGGCAGAAACTGTGCCACTACCTTGTTGCAATGGTTTGATAAAATGGAAAGTGTGTTTCTCTTTGTGAATTCCCCGAACTCAAAAAGACCATGTATGCCTCTAGCATGTTCTAGGATACCGCACGCACTTGGTGGAATAGCGAAATTTTCACCAATGGGGCGGAAGTGGCTATGGCCTACTCGTGGACCAAGCTAAAGGAAGTTATGATGAAAAAGTTTTACCCAAAACATGAACTTCAAAAACTCGATTCTGAATTTTGGGAACATAAGCAAGAGAGTGGTGACAACACCGCCTACTCCAACCACTTCCATGTGCTTAGCCTCTTGGTTCCTCACTTGGTCACTCCCCTCGAAAGGGCTATTGACAAGTATGTCGGCGGTTTGCCTATGTAAATCTACGACTCGGTGATGAGTAAGCAAACCGCAAACCCTTCATGATGCTATTACCTTAGCCGGTGCTCTTTTTGAAAACCATGTCAAAGCCGGTACCCTCACCATCAAAGGTTCCAAGAAACCCAATGACAAGAGTACACCCGAACCATCCACCCTCACCAAAGTTGACTCTCAACCCCAATCCATAAACTACTCCAATTCCACCACCACACTGAGAAGAAAGCCAAACCAAATTACCGAAACTATGCTGTCACCCACCCATCACAACCTCAATCTCAATCCCAAGTACTCAAAAACCGAAAACCGTATTTCGGCCCGCACTCGTTATGTAACACTTGTCAACGCCATCACCCCTCCTACTCCGCTTGTCACCACTGCACAAAGTGCAACCGCTATGGTCACACTAAAAACGTGTGTCGAGAAGCCTCTCGTGGTCAACCCACTCCACCAAGGTTTGCCCCATCCAACCAAAATCGTCTCGCTCCTTTTTTTCAAAACCCTCCTTCTCAACCTAGAGCTTGTTTCAATTGTGGAGACCCAAATCATTTCCACAATGCTTGCCCCCGACTTTCTTTTGTTAACCAATCTCAAATCATACCCACACCCTACTATCAAACCCAAGCCTACCAAGTTCAAACCTATCAACCCCAAATCCCGCAACTCTTGGCTCCTCCTACTCAACTGATCCAAGCCATGCAAACCCTTCCTCCTTCATCACACCCGCAAGCCATGCAAGCTCTCCCTCCTCCTCCAACTCAACAAGTCAACCACGGCAACCATGGGCGTGCCTTTATGATGAACGCCAACCAAGCTCAAGTTACCAATGATGTGGTGAACGGTACGTTTTTAGTAAATGAGCATTTAGCTTCAATTTTATTTGATACCGGAGCTGATAGGAGTTTTGTTTCTTTTAAATTTGAATCTATTCTTGTCGTACCTCGCACTAAACTTTCTCGCCCTTTTTCGGTCGAAGTCGCCAATGGTAGTTCCATCACCATCGATACGGTCATTCGCGATTGTATCCTCACTCTTTGCAAGCATGAGTTTTCGATCGACCTCATCCCGATGCAAATGGGAAGCTTCGACATCATAGTAGGAATGGATTGGTTAGCTTTGCACCGTGCCGAAGTAGTTTGTTATGACAAATTCATTCGTATCCCGCTTATCAATGGCAAAATTCTCAAAGTCTTTGGAAAAAAATCCCCAAGAAACTCAATCTCATGTCTTGCTCTCAATCTCGTAAGTACTTGCGCCAAAAGTACGTTCCATTCCTAGCCCAAGCGGTGGTGAAAGATCCAAAAGAAAAGAAAATTCAAGACATTCCCATTGTTTGTGAATTTCCAGGCGTTTTTCCCGAGTACGTCTCTGGTTTTCCACCCATTCGTCCTGTTGAATTTCTAATCGACCTTGTGCCTGATGCGACTCCCGTAGCTAAGGCTCCTTACCGTTTAGCTCCTTCGAAATTGCAAGAGTTATCAAACCAACTTCAAGAACTCTCAGATAAGGGCTTTATCCATCCAAGCTCTTCTCCTTGGGGTACTCCCGTCCTCTTCGTGAAAAAGAAAGATGGCTCATTTTGCATGTGTATCGATTACTGTGAACTCAATAAAATCACCATTAAAAATCATTACCCTTTGCCTCGAATCGACGAACTCTTCGATCAACTCCAAGGCGAAACTTGCTTTTCCAAAATCGATCTTCGATCGGGTTATCATCAATTGCGTGTTCATGAGGACGACATTCCAAAAACCGCTTTTCGTACTCGGTATGGACATTACGAATTCTTGGTCATGCCTTTTGAATTAACCAATGCACCCACGGTATTCATGGACCTCATGAACCGTGTTTGTAAACCATTCTTGGACAAATTCGTAATTGTTTTTATCGACGACATACTTATCTTCTCCAAGACCCAAGCTGAATATGAGCATAATTTACGTTCCATTCTTGATCTCCTAAGAAAAGAACAACTTTAAGCCAAGTTCTCCAAACGTGAGTTAAAAGAAGTTCAATTTTTGGGTCACGTCATCAACGATAAAGGTATTCATGGTGTTCCCGCCAAAATCGAGGCCGTCAAAGATTGGAAAAATCCATCCACACCCACTGAAATCCGATCTTTCCTTGGTTTGGTCGGGTATTATCGGCGATTCATTCAAAACTTCTCTAAAATTTACCCCTCACCGCACTAACTCATATAAGAAAACCTTATGAATGGGGACCGAAACAAGAAGAAGCTTTCCAAATTCTAAAGCATATGCTTTGTAATGCTCCCGTCTTAACCCTTCCCGATGGAAATGATGACTTTTTGGTATTTTGCGATGCATCCAACCAAGGTCTCGGTTGCGTTCTCATGCAACGAGGTCAAGTTATCGCATATTCCTCAAGGCAACTTAAGGTTCACCAAAAGAATTATACGACTCATGATCTCGAACTTGGTGCCGTCGTTTTCGCCCTCAAAATCTGGAGGCATTATCTTTATGGCACAAAATGTGTTGTATTCACCGATTATAAAAGTATTCAACACATATTTGACCAAAAAGATCTCAACATGAGACAATATCGAAGGGCCGAATTACTTAGTGATTACGATTGCAAAATTCGCTACTACCCCGGTAAAGAGAATGTTGTGGCCGATGCCCTTAGTCGTAAAGTTAATGTCAAATATGTTCTGCTTCATAGCATGATCATCCAAACCGATCTCCAAGACCGCATCTATCAAGCCCAATGCACCTCCATTGATGAAGGCAACATGTATTACGAAATGTCTTGTGGAGCCGAACTTCAACTCGAAACCAAACCCGATGGCTTGCTTTATTTCCTCAATCGTTTGTGGGTTTCCGGTCGTGATGAACTTCATACTTTCATTCTTGACGAAGCTCATATGTCGCGATATTCCATACATCCCGGTACGGATAAAATGTACTTTAATCTTCGATCTATTTATTGGTGGCCGGGTATGAAAAAGGACATAGCACTTTATGTCTCAAACTGTCTTACTTTCTCAAAGGTTAAAGCCAAACATCAAAGACCTTTTGGTTTACTCGAGCAACCTCCTATCCCTGTTTGGAAATGGGAAGACATCGCTATGGACTTTATCACCAAATTGCCCCCTCCCCCCCCCCCCCACTCAAAAGCAAAATGATAGTATTTGGTAGTCGTTGATCGGTAAACCAAATCGGCTCACTTCATCCTGATCCGCGAGAAGTACTCTGTTGAACAACTCGCTCAAATCTATGTTCGTGAAATTGTATGCCATCATGGTATTCCGTTGACCATTAATTCTGATCGTGATGCTCGTTTCACCTCCCATTTTTGGAAACCGCTTCAAGAAGCTTTGGGCACTCGCCTCGATCTTAGCACCGCTTATCATCCTCAAACCGATGGCCAATCCGAGCATACAATCCAAACCCTCGAGGATATGCTTCGATCTTGTGTTCTTGACTTTGGTGAGAATTGGGATTATCATCTCCCGCTTATTGAATTCTCTTATAACAATAGCTATCATTCTAGCATTGATATGGTTCCTTTCCAAGATCTTTATGGTCGTAAGGTTCGTTCCCCGATTTGTTGGAAAGAGATTGGTGAAACCCAAATCACCGGTCCCGAGATGGTCCAAGACACTACCGATCGTATCGATCAAATCCGCAAAAATCTCCTCGCTGCTAGAAGTTGCCAAAAGAGCTACACCGACAAACGGTGAAAACCTCTCGAATTCAATGTTAGCGAATTTTTATTTCTCAAGGTATCCCCTTGGAAGGGGTAGTCCATTTTGGAAAGAAAGGAAAACTAGCACCCTGTTTCGTAGGCCCATTCAAAATCCTCAAAAGGATTGGAAAAGTGGCTTATAAGCTCGATTTACCGCAAGAACTTACCGGTGTTCATCCAACCTTTCAAGTCTCAAACCTCAAAAAGTTCTTAACTGAAGGTAATCTCCATATACCTGTCGAAGAAGTGCGTATCGATGAAACCTTGCAAATGATCGAAAAACCCGTTGAAATCATGGATCGCAATGAAAAACGAACCAAACGTAGCCGCATCCCTTTAGTTAAAGTCTGTTGGGAATCACGGCGTGGCACTGAATTTACTTAAGAACGAGAAGACGAGATGAAGGAAGGGTACCTGCACTTGTTTATTACGGATTCTTCTTAATTTCGGGAAGAAATTTCCTATAGTAGGGAAGACTATAACATTTGTCAATTTTCGGATAACTTGTTTGTTCGATTCAACTGTAAACCGACCCGACTTGTAAACCGAATCTTTCTATAATATAAAATAATGGGTTTTTATATTTCATAATCATCTCTTACTTGTCGGAATTAGAAAACGCCTTTTTACGTTCTTTAAAACGCCTTGAAAACGATCCGAAACGACTCGCGAAACGAACCGGACAAACCCCCCTGACCACGCCGCGCCGCACAGCTAAAGGAAGTGTCCCAATCTCATAGCGCGGCCCCATGTCTACAGAAATGATTTTTTTTTGTTTTGTGTGCTTTATTGACTTGTTTAACTAATCTAAACTCATGCAACTCTTGATATAAAACATAGAAATTAACTTTGACCACTACCTTATATATACAAACTTATCCCTTTCATTTCCTCTTGCTCATTTCACTTCTTTTCTCTCTCAAACAAAGAACACCATTCCAAACCTTCAAGGTTCTTAACAATCAAGCGACAACATTTCTTTAATTTTGTTTTGTCACTTACTAATTGAATCTTGTTGTACAACATATATATAATATGCACCCGTTTTTTCCTTCAGCTTTCATCTTCTCCGGCCATGGTCGGTTGAGGTGATATGCTACAAGGCAAGGCTTCATGGAGAACTCATTATAGTCCTTGATTATACTATTTTCCTTTCATGTTTACTTGTCTTGTTTATATTGTAAGTAGTTTAGTTTCTAATTCATGTTTAAAGAGTTCCATGGTATTGGGTATGAAGTCACTAGCCTCGGTCTTATCCCGAGTTGAGAACCGAACCAAAACCGAACTCTTGTTTACTAGTTTTGTTTTAAATAGTTAAATACATGTTTATGTTAGATTTGAATATTATAACTTCTAAAATCATTTTTTATAGTTCTATGGTATTTGGGTATGTGGCAACCATCCTCAGTATCATTCCGGGTCAAGGACCAAACCAAAACCGAACTAAACCTAGTTCACTTGGTTAAGACACACAAGTGTGTTTTTGGCCACCAAAACTCATCTTTTATTCATGAACGCATTTTAAACTAATTTTAAGTTATTTTATCAATATACTTGGTGTATCGGAATCCAACTTAATCTTATAACAAGTTTGGACCGGTGAAAGCAAATACTCGCTTAACGGACGTTAAGGTGCTTCACAATAGAACTATATGCTTGGTTAAGTATTTTGATTTTTATTGAGTTATCTCATAACATTTATCACTTTGGAAAGTTGTCTTTGAGTTTTGTTAATCATATAGACTCAAATTGAAAAATCCGAACACTCGATTAAAACCTAGTTTTGGTATTATATAACCAAGGGTCTTGCAATAGTGCATTATAACCCACATAAGTTACTTAACATAGGTTGAGTAATATTTATGAATGAAATACCAAGACCCAGTTTCGGGTAAACTTACTTTTTAGAACATGTCCTTAATTTCCCAAAGATCTACATTTTAAACCATAAACTTCATTTATTTACTTTACTTGTCATATTTTACTTTAAACTCTTCCAAGTCTACCTACTAACATAAGACCCGTTCAATCTAGGTCTTGCTCGTTAAACTGATCTCCGATTATTCACGAATCAATCTTTCAAGTTACTTTGTTAACCTGAGTACATTTCATCCCCCATTTTCATTTTTATTTTTTTGGGGGTAACATGCATACTTATTCAAAACAATAATGATTTATTATGCTCATTTCTCAAACCACAAACTTTAGGGTGTATGATGCTTACAATACTTGCTCTATTGTGTGTTATATGTCTCATATGCTTTGCGTGCACGAGTGATTATTTTTATGTTGTTGTTGTGCCTCAATAAGTATGAGCATACGCTCCCCTAACTGGTTAGCCTTGTGCTAGTAGAATAGGGCCTCATTATCCAAGTATGTCGGTTGTTACCGATTAGAAAGGACCCTCATTTACATATGTTTTATATGCCACGATTGATGCTTTTATTTATAGTCTCATATACGTTTTTGCATTTCGCTCATATTATATATACTCAAAACTCTGAAATTCTCACCAACATACTTGTTGACAAATATTATTTTATGCATTTTTACAGGTTTGATTATTACTTGATTTGGAGTTTGAAGATGCTTTTCTATTTCTTATATTTTTGTGTTTATTTGTATGAACAATATGTGTTACTTTGGTGATTGAATGAAATTAATGAGTTGATTAAATATTGTCACTTTAATAGTGTCTTGTGTTCTTGAGCAATCCTTTGCACCCCGACATGTTCCGCTGCCTTTGATCGGGTTGTGACACTTAAATTGAGAAAAATAAACATTATGAAATTAATAAGTCAATAATATATAAAAACGGAATTATTTGAACAACTTACATTTCAATCCAACTTAGGATGGTAATATCAAGCCACCCTTTTACCAATATTTTTAACATTGCTTCATACTCGAGCCAATTTGATGTTATGGTGGAAAACATCCCATCAGGTGTAGAAAACAGATTTGGATCAGATTCATGTCTAGCATAACGATGTAATTGGTCAACCAAAATTTTAATCCTTTAAGATTGGTTTTTATTTACATTCAAAGCTTTATTAATTTCTTTGGTTTGCCTTTCTTCATAAGTTTCAACAGTTTTCTTCACATGTGGTTATCCAACCTTAATTTTTTTTTGGAAGCGGTTGAACTCGATCATCTTCCAAATTAGCCCACTAAAAAACAAACAATTTGTTATAATCTAAACCCATACACACACACATGGTTGTAAATGAGCTCGACTCGTTGACTTATGAGAGGTCGACTCATTTCAAGCTATGGCTCAGCTTGCTTGTTATTTATTAATTAACTTATATTAATTAAGGAAAAAATTGTAAGAAAAAACTGAAAACAAATAATACCAATTATTATAAAGTTATTGTAAAATAACCAAATTACAAAAACAATATTATTAACTTATATTAACCCGAAACCTGATTAACCCAAACCCGACTGACCCGAGCCTTAATAAGGTCGGGTTGCGGGTTAGTTTTCTTTTTTGTAAAAACCTAATTAACCTGGCCCGATTAACTCAGTGCCCGATCGGGTTGACCTGATTAACAAACCTACACACACCATAGTATTACTAAAGTTAAGTGATTAATTACCAGAGTATCAACAAATTCATTAATATCAACAGTAGGATCTTACGAATAATCAATTTTTCTATATTGATCGTCTTGGAGTGAAGATGGTAATATAAGGCGAGACGTCATCATTGTGCCTCGATGCAGTATGACTTGGGTCATTCCTCGAGTCATTCGCTGAATGTTGGGGTGACTCAGCGTCTTTTATCTATAATTAAATAGGTAATATACATTAGATAATAATAGTACAAGAAAATATATACAACGCTTTCCGACCCAAGCTTGTAATAAAAAACGTTTTTTGTGTATACATGTCCTACGCACAAAAATAAAAAGGAAGAGAGAGAGAAACATTGTTAATATAACTGAACAAAATAAAGTACATGGATTAATAAAAGAGAAGTACAAACATATCGCTAACCGACTGAAAATGGTGCTAGTTCATCAATCTACATCAACATGTATGCCGTCATGGTGGTCTAATCTTAGGTATGTAGTAGTGTCTTCAGTTACATGATTTACCGATTCAACACCGATTGAAAATGGTGGCAGTTCATCAAACTTGTTGCATTCTTCCTCGTCTACAACGTTAGCAACTCCAACAATACGTCATTTACCTTGCAATACGATGTGGTATCTTGGTTTTATCATGTCATTGACAAAGAACACTTGTGTGACTTGTTTTGCGAGAATGAATTCTTCGGATGCTTAGCCATTTGATTTAAGGTCGACTTGTGTAAAACTATATTTGTCAACTTTAACACCTAATGTGTTGTTCACCCACTAACATTTGAACACATGTATAACGAATGACCGGGATTTCAATTCAAAAATTTCTTGTATAACACCATAATAAGAATTCTTGGTGATTCTTAGCCTTATATCATGATCTGTCTGGTCGAATTCGGTTATTGACACTATCACTGTGACTCCACTATTCTACATTGTACTTTTTGCATCCTGATGTTAGGTGTAGAACGTGTAACCGTTAATGTCGTACCCTTGGTAAGATTTTTAATTTTAAGTCTGGAACACGACCCAAGTCTTTCACAACCTTATCAATAGAAGTTCTCGCTACCTTAGTTTTCATCCAACTAGCAAACTCTTCATTATGCTTTTTTTTAAACCACATCTTGGTCCTCTTTTCACGTCGGTATGTTGAACGCAGTGTACCATTGTATTCATTAATGTATGGAGCAATAGATTTCATGTGTTTTAGGACCTAAAAATGTGCAAGTTGTAAAAGATCATAATTTGGTTTGATTATCTTCATACCAACACCTCATACCCCTTCAAGTCTACCTGGGTTACGAGATTGAGGAACACCTACACTTTTGATGCTAATCAAATAACTTGTGCAAAACTCGGTCACCTCTTTAGACATATATCCTTCAACAATACAAGCATCAGGTCGATAACTGTTTCTAACATAACTTTTTAGGATACTCATATATCTTTCAAAATGGTACATGTAGATTAGAAATACGTGACCACAAGCTTTAATTTCTTCTATGATATGGATTACTAGGTGAACCATCACATCGTAAAAAGACGGCGGAAAGTACATCTCAAGTTCACATATGGTGACAATGATGTCTTCTTGCAATGCATCCAGTGTCTCGGGATCATTAAATTTCGAGTAAATCTTATTAAAAAACAAAAAAAGTTTTGTGATGGTATGTCGGACGTTACCGGGTATCAATCTGCGGATTGCAATTGGAATCAGATGTGTCATTAAAACATAAGAATCGTGAGACTTCATACAAGAAACTTACAGTCTTTCATCGACACCAGCCTTTTAATTTTTGCAAAATAACTAGATAGAACTGTAATGTCATGTAAACATTGACAAAAAAAATTTTTTCATCTTTCTACATATTATAGCACACACGTGGGAGATGAAAACCCTTGGCCGTATCAAAAGGAGCAAGCGCTTTACGTATTCCCATTTGTACCATGTCTTGACGAACTTTAAACCTATCTTTAGTTTTCCCCTGAAGGTTTAATAGTAAGCCCAACCGACTATCGTATACATTTTTTCTTGATATGCATAACGTCTAGGCAATGTCTAACTTGTTATTCCTTCCTATATGGTTAATCCCAAAATATTGACTTTTTTTTTCTAATAGCCTTCGGTGGAAATGGTTGTTTTCTCGCCGCAAGTTCTTTTCCCCAGCACGGTATTCATATTTTTAACTCAGTCAAATGCATCAAACTGTTTTCTTATTGTTTCATGTTCTGAATTTCCATCAAACTCCTTCTTCTTATCTAGATAAATGTGATCACACGGAAGGAATCTTTGATGGAACATGTAGACGATTTTTTTTCATTTTTTCTAATACTTTGAACTTGTCTCATTTTCACAAATAGGACATGCAAGGTAACCTTTAGTATTGTATCCTGACATATTAGTGTATGCTGAAAATCACTTATGGTGCAAAAAATCATGGCTCTCAAATTATTTATAAGCATCATACACTTCCACACCAGTACCCCATAGAGTTTTAAGTCATCAATTAACGAAAACAAGTAAACATCAATGTCATTACCAGCTTGTTTCGGTCCCTGAATGAACAATGTCATCATTATGTATTTTCGTTATATGCATAACCACGGTGGAAGAATGTAGATGCATAGAAGAATCAGCCACATACTATGAAGACTACTCATGGTTCCGAAAGGGTTGATTTCGTCTGTCCAAATCGTATGTTTCTAATTTCGTTGTCATATTCTGGATACATATTATCATAATTTTTCCATTGAGGTGAATCTGCCACACGTCTTAATTTTCAATCATTTATATGGTCATCTGAATGCCAATGCAATAATTTTGCTTCTTCTTCGTTTATAAATAATCGTTTTAGTTTGGGTATAATTGGTAAATACCATAACAATTTAGCCGGTGGTCCATTTTTCTTCACATCATTGTCAACTTCACCAATTTCGGTTTTATGCTTATACCTAGATGCACCACATTTAAAACACTTATGATCATTTTTGAACTTTTTTCTTTACAAAATACAATCATTTGGACATGCATGTATTCTTTTAACTTTCAATCCCATCGGACACATAATTTTTTTGCACTGTATAACGAAACTTGTAACTTGTTATCTTCCGGAAGCATTTCATGCACAACCTTTAATAGATCCGTGAAACGTGAAACTTGTATTAGTCAATCTGTGCATAGTCTTTATGTTAAACATTCTCAACGCAACACTAAGTTTGAAAATTTTCAGACAACCGTATATAATGGTTTTTCCGAATTATCAAAAAGATGTTTTAATTTGTCTAGTTTATCATCACCAGCATCAGTCTCTAAATTGTTAAACATGTCGTTGGTGTCATTTAAATCCCCATTGTCATCATTTATTGAATTACATTTGTTATCATTCCCTAAATTATTTGATGATGTGCCACCTCACCAAGTGACTCACCATGCTTTGACCAACGAGTGTATATAGGCTTAAAACCACGAGTCGTCAAATAAAACTCTATTTCATTGATATTATCAAATTTTTTGTAGTTTTGGCAATCCCTACAAGGACACCAAATCATTTCATATCCTACTTTCACTTCATTATCTTTGGCAACCTTAAGAAAACCTTGAAAGCCATTTGTATATGGTTTGCTAGTAGTTGGAATGCCATACATCCAGCTTTTATGATTTATCTGAAAAGAAAATAACAAATAAATATATGAATATGGTGTAAACTGGTGCTCTAAGGCGGAAAATCCTAAACCACTTTTTGAAAATTATATCTCGTACATATACAATTTAACAAGTTGACTATTTAAGAAAAAATCGACAACATTTCCCCTCAAATCCCCAAATATGCGTATAAAACACAAACTTGAAAGAGTAGGAGGAAATAACCGCCGATTTTTTCTTAAATGGTCAACCTGTAAAATGTATATATATCCTAAACTAGATATAATATCTAAAAAGCAGTCCAAAAAGGGGACAATCAAAAATTTATCTCCATTAGATAAATTTTGGAAAGGTATATACTCTAAAAGGTTATCCCATATGAATGCTTACAATTTGAATAACTAATAAATATATATATATATATATATATAACACAACATAAGTATATATATAAACCGGAATTAACGAACTAATAATAACCAAACCAAAAAAATTCCGAGAAAACCGCCTCGATCAACCATTATAATCATAATAACCGAACAATTTTGAAAAATTAAAAAAAAACACATATTTTATTTTTAGGTTAAGTTTTAGCATGAAACCACACCGAATCGCATCGTACACACACCTAATATATATGTATACACATAATATACGTAATACGAACACTTAGAACAACAAAACAAATAGATAAAAACACTATTTTTAAAAATGATAACAATTTATAAATCAAAATAATGTATAAAAGCTATGCATTTTTAGTCAAAATCAAAGATTTCCATACCACATAAACGTGTGTATTGAAAGCTCTTTAGAAAATTTGGATGAGAGTAATAACGGAAGTTTATTCGAGAAGGTGAGATAACCGTTACTGTAACTTGGAGGGGGTATTTCAAATTCACGTAGGTGGGAGGCTTTGAAGCGGTGAAGTCAATAAACCGCTTCTAACATGTGCAAATTCACACAGGTGGAAGCTTTGAAGCGGTTTTGAAAGCAAACCGCTTTAAAACAAACATGTAGACCGCTTCTAAATCATATGTTATGTAGTAGTGTAGCTTTCTTGTCCCTTGAGTTCCAAATTGCTTCTTCGGCTTTATCCATATTATCCAGTTTTTCCTTCAATGCCATATCCAAATCATGTTCACCAAGTAACGCCTCTATTTGTAATTTCCACCATGCAAAATTAGTCCCGTTAAACTTGTCGATTCGAACCTTCCCGTATTGAGACATAGCAAATGAGAAAATAGAAACTCTAACCCGAAACTCGATGTATTTTCTTGCAAAACATGGAAACCGAAAACTACAACCCAATTTAAACCCTAACCAGAAATTAGATAAATAAACTTGATTGGCGGCTTAGATAATTGTTGTAGGTTGCGGATCCCTACAAATCTTCAAACAATGGTGGATATTTGGTACTTGGAAATCACGTCGTACAAATAAATAACAGCAACCCTTTATTTTTTTCTTTTGGGGAAATTCCCATAATAGCCCATTTACAAAATGTGTTTCTAAGATTATCCTCGTTAATTCAAGTTTCCAACTTTGTCCCCTTGGTATCTCGTCGCCGATGACATGATAGCGAACACCGACGATACGAACTAAAACAAATAGGATAACGACACGTGGCCGGAATAGGTCATCGACGAGGTGTTCTTCGGCCCAGTTAATCACAGATGATGTGTTCTTGTTAACGACGTCAATGACGGGCTGGCATACCTGACACCCGTGTTCACATCACCGACGACGTGTCGGATCTCATGGCCGGCGACTTGTTGGGTATAACATAAGGTTGACGATGCGTTATGTTGCTAACGTAGGGTAGTAGTAATGCGTTATGTTGCTAACGTAATGTAGGGTAGCAACGATGCGTTATATTGCTAACGTAGGGTAGCAGCGATGCGTCATTCACTAACGCATCATCGACGACCTATTCCGGCCACCTGTCGTTATCCTGTTTTTTCAGTAACGCATCGTCGATGTTCGCTATCATGTCATGGCGACGAGATACCAAAAGGACAAAGTTGGAAACTTGAATTAGTGAGGATAATCTTGGAAACACATTCTCTAAGTGACATTATGAGTATTTTCCCTTTTCTTTTTGGTTATCACAAACCCCAAGAAAAAAAAACTCTATATGCCGTCCTATATATTATTTTTTTTTTCCTTTTGATCGACACTCAAAACATTTTAATAATGGCATAGCTTTTCTTTCAAGAAAAAACAATAAACACAAAAAATATTACTTGTGTAGACGTTTTTTTCTTTCCAATTTGACTAGCAAAAAGTTAGGAACCTATTCCTCCTTGAAAAACGTGCCAAAACAATTACCATAAACACACCTCCAAAATCCATCACAAGAATGGAAACTCCACGACACAGCGATTTGAACCACAACCGGAAAACCAGAACCTTCTCGCGAATCGTTTTCGTGCAAACCAACCGTGTGTTCGAAAACTTTCGGCTTTGATACCACTTGTTAGGTATTAAACAGAGTCGGTACGCAGCCAAAACACAAACACACACGTACAAACGAAACCAATAAATAAAAAACACGAGGTTTTACTTGGTTCGATCAAGACGATCTACGCCCACGTGCTGCAACTAGGGTATTTTAATAAGCACGGTACAAAATATTACAATACATGATTACATATATATATATATAGAGAGAGAGAGAGAGAGAGAAATTAGGTTAAATGACTTAGGGACCAAGAAAACGTCAAATGAGTCATCCTCCATGACTAAACGGGCCGCCCCTTTTGTCTTTTAATTTTCAACCAACGAAGCCGACCCAAAGGCCTTCAGTAATCATAGCATTAATAAGTCATGAATCAAACTTGCACTTTCCATTGATTCCATGTGAAAACAACCTTATTTACCCAGACCAGTTATAGGTATTTAAGTCTAACAAATACTTGTTTTTTTATTAAAACACGACATCTACATCGTAATCTAGTAAGCTAAGTCAAAGTTTGAATCCTCTAGTGTATAAGTTTGGTGACAATAAGAGGTAATTAACAAGAGTAAAATAGTTGTCGTTTAAAATATAAATTATATATATATAGAGAGAGAGAGAGCGAGCGAGCGAGCGAGCTACCAAAGAGCCCATGAGTGTAACTCATCAAGAAAATTCAAGATCTTAAACGTAAGAATTGTGAAATATTTTGTGTATACTCTTGGATTGTCATTTTATCCTTGAATTTAGGGAGTGTTTGGGATTTCTTATTTTAACTCTTATAATTATTCATTAGGTTAATAAGATATAAAGTGTAACTTTATAGAACTTTTCCTCTCACAATATAAGTAATCCCAAACACTTTATTACTTTTCAAAAAGTTTATAAGTTATAAGTTGGTGAAAATAAGCATCCCAAACACCCCCCCTTAGATAGTCGGCTCTTTGCTTTATACTGGGATTAATCGGATAGAAATATCTCGTAATCTCTCAAGAACTTAACTCAACTGTTGATGATTCATGTTTTTATTTCTTTATTGCATTGGCATAAGATTTGAGCATGGACTCCATTCCCCTACCCGTATCATGTCACTTAGAAGTGTAAAAATTAATCTATCGATTCAACTAATATCCCTATAACTTTCTTATAGTGTTTTACCTCAAAAATTTGGTTTTATACCCGTTTGCTCTTGTATTTAAGACTGCCCTTAGGCTCTCATCATAGTCTCAATCTTTAATAGGTTGTCTTGTTGGTACATTGAAGCTGGAATTCTGTACGCCATGCGCTATTGCACTATATGCTATTCTATCTTTGAAAAGTAAGGCAGTCGGTTTGTAGCAAAAGGTTTCGGTGGCGACCAAGGAGGTGGTAGAGGTGGTTTGGGGCTGTTCATCTTGGAGACGAAACTATCCACTTGCCAACAGAAGTGTGCGACTTTGGTGGTGAACCAAGCCTCAAACTCAGGTGACACCTGCCGGGAAGAAATGATAGTAGGCGGAGGATATGGGTTCGAGAATGAAAGAACCAATTGATACGGTTGATTCGAGATAACCACTCTCCAAAAACATACTAAATTAAAGAAGAGACTAAGACATTTTTATTCATCCGTGTTTTCTTTAGTTCCTATTACATGACTTAAATACCAAAGAAAATTACTAATAGAAAATAAGAGCATTAAAGAAAAGACTTATATCGTGGGAAACATTTATGGAATCAGATGTTGAACCCTTTAATTATACATCGTTGACTTGACTTGTTTTTTTCATTCAATACTATGTTGAGTTGATTGAAGACTCTTTGGTGAACCATCATTATGGGTTGGGTCATGGATGTTGGATTAATGGTCTTAATATTGTATCATCGATCGATTTCCTACAAAAGAAAATTGGTTTTCGAGGGTTTAGTAGTAACATATGTGAATTGCTCAAACTGTGGATTTTGGTTAGAATCTGCAAATCATTTGCGGATTACATGTCCTTTAGCTAACTGATTATGGTGCCAAGTTTGTGCTTGGCTCAACATTGTGACTCTAGTGGGTAATGACTCGTGAGAATGATGTTGGAGTTTGGGAATCAAGTCAATGGGAAGGAGAAAAGAAAGGAATGCCAAATATATGTGATTTTCAACCGGGGTTGGAGATATAACCTTGATGTTCGAGTGTTGGAGCTAATCAAGGGGGATGCGACACTTTGGCAAAAGATTAGATCATCTGGTCATTTGTTGTAATTTTGTATTTTCCTCTCTTTTTTCCTGTAGAGTTTCTTTGGGATTCAACTAATATCCCTATAGCTTTCTTTTAGTGTTTTACCTCAAAAAAGTGGTATATACCCGTTTGCTCTTGTAATTAAGAATGCCATTAGGCTCTCATCATAGTCTCAATCTTTAATAGGTTACCATGTTGGTACATTGAAGCTGGAATTCTGTACGCCATGCGATATTGCACTATATGCTATTCTATCTTTGTTGAGTAGCTGGATTAACAAACAAGGTTGGCTTATTCTATGAAACGAATGTCGCATGAGATACATGAAGTTACATCACATGGCATTAAGCTTTAAAACAACAAGAATAAATATTTTTATTATCATATTTTGTATCAAGTACAAAACCAACTAATAAAGAATTTTCAAGATTGGAAATCACTACATGAAGGTGAAGATGAATTAATTACATTCAAGTAAAAGTCCCAAGTGGAAGGCAATACGCTTAGAGGAATCTGGAACGTTTGCATTCAGCGGAGACACCATTAGCAAAGCGTTTATGATCGTTGCAGTAGTTGTAGATCATGTGCTTGCTTTGCACCCACCTAATCCTGTTTCGCCCAGCCGCGTCAATTCCTTGTGTTCTCCATGCCTGGTTGTCATTTACAGAGCTGGTGGACTTTGAGTTAGGCCCAACCTTATCCGCGTTCGCGTTGAATTTCCTGTAGTAAGCGGTGAAAGGTGCCTTTGTCCAGTCAGTTTTGACACGCCCGCCTTGGGTAGCCCAATCATCCGCGTTCCACAGGCTCGCGTACACCCTCATTGGTTGGCTCTTGGGAAATGGAACTCCAGCAGCCTCGTGGTTATTAAACACCCTTACAGGTATGTTATCAATCAAGAAACTGCAACAAAAATATTCAAGATCGATGAGCTATATAGTCAGGTTTTCACTAATCCACCTGCCATTAATGTGAGACTTACATGATTCTTTGTGCGTTCCATACAATAGTGTAAGTGTGGAAGGCTGCAGTCGGGTCAAACCATAGGTGAAACTGTTGTTCCTTATCTCCTTTCCCTTGTGAGTATACGTTGGTGTGGATTGTGTAAGGGCTCCCTGAGGTGTTGCCCAAGAACTCGAAGTCTATCTCATCATGTCCAGCCCCTTGTGATGATAACTGACGTAATTAATATAAGCAAATTAGTCATGCGAGAACATATATATAGTTAAAGCTACAAAAGTTGAAATTATGGATGGGAGTACTCACGTAGAATGTGGTGACAGTGCCAGCGGAGTTTCCGGGTACTAGTTTGAGTTGCATATCGAACCTTCCAAAGAGGTACTCGTGCTTGGACTGGAAACCCGACCCGGAGTATTGATCGAGGGAAAGTGAGAGATCCTGACCACCCTTGGAGATTTTAGCACGTTCGCCTCCAAAAGTGATGTCCATTTCATCATAAAAGCTTCCCGCAGAGGCGGCTACAATCATGCATGAAATTGTTAGTGCAACTACACAAGCTTTGGAGTTTGAATACCTTAAAAGCCCCATTATTTTTCTTAAACCAAGCTAGTTTGCGCTTGTGTGTGAGAAAGAGAGAGAGTGGAGGAAAGAGATGTGATTGTTTTGTGTTTAAGTGATAGGTTTATATAGGTGTGTCTACATTAGAAATTTGCCATAGGAACCATCCTTGTTGGTGGAGAAGGAAGTCATTTGCCAAAATGGTGACTCCACCGTTAAAGATGCCAGCTACCTTCCAGGAGACCAATTATTGCATTAAACATTCACATTTTAAGCCATTAAAATTAAAAAATAAAAAGCTATTATTGGCTGTGATGTTCCACGAATATGCAAAATACATGCTTCCACACGTCTTGATAATTATACTATTTTTAAAGAACTTATCAGGAATACACTTATTAACATTGCTAATTTGACTTACTTTTTTCAGTTTTATTTTTACTTTTTTAGTATCAACATCTTTGAACAACTAAAATTCACTGTAGGGTGAACGGGGCAACCGTCTGTACTCTTTGTCCGGTTAGTACTCACAGAGTAGAATATCACCGCAGTGCTTGGGTACCCCTTGCGGGTTGTGGATTTGGGTATGAGTCACCGAAGTATTTGAGATGAAAAGGAGATGACGTGGGGGTGTTTGGGATTGCTTAGTTTAATCTACTTATAACTTATTAACTTATGGAAAAGCAATGAGCTGTTTTGGATTGTTTCGGTGTGAGAGAGGAAAGTTAATAAATTAAACTTTTATAACTTATTAACTTAAAACACTACAACACTACATTTTCTCTCTCACTTTTCAATTAAATAATATTTTTTTATATATTTATTATTACACGTTCTATTTTTTCACTCACAACCACTTTCAAAAATTATTAAAAAAATTTTAGTGCATTTATAGATATCCACTCCATAACTTCACTTATTACACATATCCTCAATGCTAACATTTAATTAGATATTTCTTCTCGCTAAACAACATATATGACATTTTCCTCCCATTTCATTAAAATTAACTATTTAGATGATATTTTTAGGCCCTTTATGAACTAACTAACAACTATTTACATATATCTCCTTTTTAATAACAACAATTACATATATACCCAATTTATACCCAAACCGAATCGATGTTAAGACAAACTTATCGATTAGCAATTACTGAAAAATATATTTTTACATAGTTTATATATTCAATATTTATAACATGGGAGGCGTATCAACAAATTTTATCATATAGTATAATATAAAAAAAAGATTATTTTGACAAAACTACAAAGCAACAAACTCGTCCCTTTTCCGAGACGGATCCAAAATTAAAAACAAAACAATTACTTCCTCTGTCCCTCTTTAAGTGTCATGTGTAAAAAACATAAAGTACAATGTATATTGAAATGATTGTTTTTCTTGCTTAACAAATGACAATAATGTCATTGGAATTTGAGCCATCAATATTGTTTATTAATGCTATTTGTGTGTTTAAGGGTAAACTCGGAAATTGTCTAATAAATTTTGAATGTGAACATTTCTAATTAGACAAATTAAAAATGAAATCTTAACATTTTTAATGGATAAAGGGAATATACCCCTCTTTTGTATCCTCCTAAGAACCACCGCTATATCCAAGCAATCGTTTTTATCAAGCGCAACATTCCATCTTCTTACACATAATGTTTTCCCAACCTGAAACAGTTGAACAATTACCAAGTTCCCATGTATATCATCAGAGTTCAAACATTTATAAAAGTAGAATAATATGAGATAGTAACAATTTACCTCTGCTGATGAATCACCACCGCTGGTCAAATGATTTACTGTCCTCCCCATTCCGGACCAACTCCTACTCCTATTCATATTCCTACATAACTAAAAGAATAAACAAAAGTTATTTTTTAAGGATCAATGTAAGATAGTAATTGCATGGGCAATTTATAGCTTATTATGAGAAAAAGCATTGAGCTACCAAAAAATAGGTTGTTTTGCCACAGTAGTTTTTGTAGCAAAATTGTGGCAAATTGCCTATTTGACAAGTTTCCGGCAACATCGTTTTGAGAGAAAAAACACTGTGGCAAATTAACTAACAGACAACTTTCTGACAAAATTTGCTTCAGATTTACGACAATTATAAATTGTAGTTGAATTTTCGACAACTTTTCTACAATTACTTTTTTATAATTTTCCTATAAAATCGCGATAATTTTATGTAAAGGCTGTATGTTTAAGTTATTTAAATTCATTAATAATACTCGTAATAACAATAATTAATCACTTAATCAAACAGTTAAATTTAAACATTAATTAAAATTGCGACAAATTTGCTACAAAACCATAATAAAATTTCTTACAAATCTGCTACTAAAATTTCGACAAAATTTGCACATAAAACTTCCGGCAAACTTGCTGCAAAAGGTTAATAAACTTTTCGACAAATTTGCCACAAATCCTTATTAACAACTCTGACAAACTTGCCACAAAACATAAATAAAATTTTCCACAAACTAGCCACAAACATTTATTATAATTTTCGATAAACTTGCTACAAAATCTTGAAAACAATGAAAAAAAATAAAATACTACATATTTACTGCGTAAAATTCAGAAAAATTTTAAAATATTACCCAAAATAAAAATACTATATACAATATGAAATAAAAGTTACAAAAAATCTAAAATAACATGTTTTATTACAAAACCACGCAATGTTTAACATTTCTAAATAAGTAAAATTCAATGTATATTAATACATAACGAAAAGTTTTTTTTACTCTTATGCGTACATCATTTCTTCCATCTCTTATTTTTCCATTACGAATGTCGAGCATACTCTTGTTCACGTTTGGCCCGTTCTTATTCATGTTGAGCCCGTTCTTATTTTAATGTTTTGTTAGGCCTCTTGTTTGTTCTTTAGTTCCCTTTAACTTTTTGAAGATATAACTTGTCAAAAGATGCGTAATTAATACATATTAACCAAAATATTTTTCTAACATACTAACACATATACATAACAAACTAAGCTCTTATGATTAGAATTTTAAAGAAAAGTTGGATTCATATTAAATGTAGCTAGGGGTTGTTTAAGCTTGACTTAATTAAGCTTTTTCACAAGCCGATCTCGAGGAGTTCGTGAGCTGCTTGGCTCGTTTGCACCCTAATTGCATCCACACATATTAACCTAACTGTTTGATCTAACATATTTTTATAATGTCTAAACCTATAATAATCAACAAATGTACATACATATATCCGGAATGCAACATGAAAAAATATTTTCCAAACCAGTCCGACAAGCACAACAAGCAATTCCTAAAGAACCATGCAATGCAACATGAAAAGAATGACTTCCAAAATCGGTCCAACCCGGCTACAACAATGCCTAAACAATAACAATAAAAGAACAATGTGCACATATACATATGTTGTACAACGTGATTTAAGTTAAATATAAATACACATTTATTTTCTTCTTTTGTTGCATGCATTTCTGTTAAACCATGCAAACGAGCTGGGCCGAGCCCAAGCTTGATTAGGCTCGTGCTCAGCTCGTTTAACTTACATAGAACTCGAGCTTGGCTTGTTTACTATTTATCATTTATTTTTTTTATAATTATAATTAGTTTATATATATTATTTAGTTATTTTTAATTATTTTTTCATAACATTTTATATATTAATTAATAATTATTAAATATATACTTTTAATATATATATATATATGGCAGGCTCGTTTAGGCTCGCGCGCCGGCTCGAGCTCGATAAGTGAAGCTCGGGCTCGAGCTCGTTTATTAAACGAGCTTATTTTTAGGCTCGGGCTCAATTAAGCTCGGCTCAATCAAGCTTTTAACGAGCCGCTCGCGAGTAGCTCGGCTCATTTGCACCCCACCGTCATATAAACATAACATTCTCTACAAATTTAAGTTAAATACCAATACATAAGTTGCTTATTTGTTCCTTATTTTCATATTTGTACTAGTAACATTTTATTACTTATTCATCCACTCTCAATAAGCACAGATTATATTTTTAAGTTAAGTCACTAACCCGTTGAAGTTGGTTCAGCCCTTTTAAGGATGTTTTTTCTGCAGATTAGAGAACAAAACCCCTGCTAAATAGAACCCAAAATTCAGTGTTTTAACTATTTTAAAACAAAACCTTGACAGACAGGAAACCAAAAATCCCAAACCACCACTTATCCACACACTTCCACCAACCATCGCTTCGGGATACAAAACGGGTCGGTTTTCATAATAAAAACAAATACAAATTGACCTAAAAATGAGGAATGTCACACATGGTATCTTGGTGTCATTAGGTTCTCCCTTTCTTTGAAGTTAAGGGTTGAGTTCCATGATCGAGGGTTATTAGTTATATAGTTATTTTTTTTTTCTTTTGAATGGCAGATTCTTATGAAAACAAGGGCATACCATCAAGGAGCTAGCGAAACCGAAAAAAATAACGAAAATTAAATTAAAGTTATAAAAAAACACACCAACTATTACAATGTAATCAAGGGGCTAGAACGATTTTTTCTTGATCTCCTCCACTATTTTGAAACATGACAATCTTATATTGCTGAAAACTCTTCAAATCTATATTTCCGTAGTCTCTAATAAGAGGTCAAGAACATGGCTTGGATCACCTTATTTTAGACATAGGAACCCCCTTTATTCTTGCCAAACTCCAACATCACTTCTATGAAACTGAACTTGTGGGAGTCGGGGATCAATCCCATGCACAAACGTGTCACCAAACTTCTGTAGCTAAGTTTCAAGAGACCAGAATATGGATTGTTGAATTATGTATGATGCCACAATTCATGCATGGCTCATAAGGGAATGATACTTTCACCCTAATTGGGGGTTTACCCTATTCATTGGCGCTCACTATTTCTCATCTCATCGGAAATGTTTAATGATTCTTGCGACTGTATGATGACATTTTTTGTAATATTTACGTACTTGGACAATGAATTTGAACAAATATTCAAACCTGTGATCTTGATTTCAATCTTTATAAACAATAAGCAGCCTGGTTATTCTCTGAATCATTTGAGGGCTTTCAGATAAACCTATTTGTAGATTACACACGAATGATTTATCGGATAAGAAAGTGATTTCTCTCATTATTGGAATTGGATTTGTATGTTGTTGTGAATTCTTTCAAGAACAATTTGTCCTCTTTTCGACTCTAACTCTCCCACTTTAGTCATTAATGTTCTTTAAATGACTTCAAAAGTAGCTACTTTATACGATCGATCGAGAGATCATACCAAATATGGCTTCTGTCATATCTTAATTAAGATTAATGTCATGGGCTTTACCCAAAAAAAACTAATTAATTATTAGTCCACCACATAATATATTAAGTCCCAAGTTATATTACAATAACACAGTCTTCATAACAAAACTCAAATAACGTCTATAATTAATTTGAGCCCGCACTCCCGCATCACCAAATCTTTTAATCTCTAATGCTATTTACTCGATCGACAATTTAACCCAATATACTAAAATACACGTTGATAACACTAAAATTACAAAAACTTCTCCCCCGTTTTAGTGACATCCATGATTAACTTAATTATCCTCACAGAAACACAAAAGTATGCATAAATGAAATGTCGTGACGATTGAATTTCACATTAGTATATTACACATTCAAATATTCCAATATCGGGGTGTCACTACAGATAGAACCCTTGCTACTAATAGTGAATAATTGAAGATAATATACACATACGTTTATACATCCAAATTCGACTTGTCACGATATTTTATTAGCCTGTGTCTCAGTCATTCAAAGAATATATAAAAGTTCAAGTCCAAAGCTTCTTGAAGAGGCTAAACATCATATTCTTATTGATAGTTCATTAAACTTGCACCCACACTTTAATTTTCCAATGAACTATTAAGAAGCTATACTTCAACCTCCTTTATCTCACGGTCCGAACACATACCTTGGGATGATGCTACTAATATGTTCCAGTTTCTAGTTGTTAAGCTTTCCACATTGAATTCAGCATCTAACGTCATATTAGATGGAAACTGGGTATCTTAACATGAGAAATTCTTAGGTGGACTTTAAACTTATCCCTATGGCCGATTCATTCACGAAATCTCTCCCTAACTCTTTAGTTAGATCGTTAGACATGTATCACAAACTCAACAGATATCACACCATGCATGAGGAATCACACCATGTATCATATATATAACCGTCTAGGCTTCTCATTATACACATGACTATAACTCATAGTCAGCACTATCACACCTGATAGATTTTGGTGATATTAGTTTAACCACAATGGAATTTCATAATACCAGTTTCTTATCCATTCGGCCTCATTGTATAACTTTCTACTAGTTCTGAGCACGGTTCGGTTCGGTTATTGGGTGAAACCAAAACCGAAGTAGTCGGTATTATAGTAACCTAACCGATCGGTTTTTGGTTACTCGGTTATTCGGTATTCAGTTATTTTCGGTTTCGGTTTCCGTTAATTTCGGTTATTTTCTTGTATATTCAAAATCAAATAATGAACTACGATAATTATTCACATTCCAACTAATATAGAATAATAAGTCTTTAGTCATTGTTATTAATGAATAAATTTCCATATAGAAAAGATTAGAATATAGAAAAGGTATAACCGATTACTTTAACAAAGAATGGAAAGTGATAAACTGATGGATTTGAGTCTGTAGAATAAAGAAAAGGCATAATCGGTTTGGTTCGTTTTTATTAGTTTTTTTTTTATAAATGGATAACCTAACCGAAACCCAAAAATAGGTTTTTCAAATAACCAAAACAATTAACCTTCGGTTAATGCTTCGGTTCGGTTTTTCTGTTTAGGATTTTTCCGGTTAATCAATTTTGGTTTGGTTTATTCGGTTTTCTGCTCACCCCTACTTGCTACAAATGCTAGAAACTCACGTTCCATTGTTAATCGATGCAAATTCATTCCTTAATTACCTAAGAACTGAAATCTTCCCCAAGAGAGAATACACATCCACTTAATTATATAACTTGCATCAGTTTATCCTTCTAAAACCGAAGGAAAAAACTTGAATAATACAAAACATAATTCATTGTTCTTTTAATACCTTAGCTGAGAAATATAATCACTTTGATTATACGTAATTTTGATATTAGGATCTATTGAAGTACTAAATGGAGGACAATCAAACTTATTAACTTTCTTCAATATTTTCTCAGTGTAATGAGATCCAGTCATAGCTCTAACACCGTCACTCCTTTTTATGATCATACCAAGGATAACATCAACCTCTCCTAGATCAGTCATATCTGTTAGTACACGTTTTGTCGTCTTGGTATTTGTTTATAATGTATTTGGTCCTTATAATGTAGAAGGGTATTTTGGTAAATGTACTTATGTACATTCGTTATGTATATGAGCCATTCGTTAGAGTAGATAATAACGAATGAGGTCATGTGTGTTTATTCTAGTCCATTCGTTAGGGTTGTTAACGAATGAGGACAACGAATGGTACATTCGTCTGTCTTAATGTATAGTCTAAGCGCATGATGACGAATGAAGTCCATTCTTTATGGTATGTATAACGAATGGCAATGTTTTCAGACCCGGCCCGGACATCGACCCGGATGTCTTACTGGGTCAAAGGTCGGACCTGCCCGGAAGGTCGGACCGGACATTAACCCGGATGATGTCATAAATATATAAATATATAAATAGATATATATACCCTATTTATATATATTTATATAATAATAATAGTCAACTTCCGTTTTCATTTACAATATATACAATGTTTCTGTCAATATAAAGGATATATATTACATCAAAATTATCATAAATTTGGTTTGGCTGGGTGGCTAGTGAGGGAATAATAGTGGATTCGTTGTGGCTGTTGACCAGGGTTCGATACCCACCAGCAGCAACATTTTTTAATTAAACAAAAGAGGCTTTACCGGTTAGACCGGCGGTTTACCGGTTCCGGTTGAACCATGAACCGCTCAACCCGGCCAGCTTATTAGAAAACGGGTATAATAAGCAAACCGGACCGGTTTTCCTAGCGGGTCCGGTTCGTTAATTAAACAAAAGAGGCTTTACCGGTTAGACCGGCGGTTTACCGGTTCCGGTTGAACCATGAACCGCTCAACCCGGCCAGCTTATTAGAAAACGGGTATAATAAGCAAACCGGACCGGTTTTCCTAGCGGGTCTGGTCGAACCGGTCCGACCGGCCAGTCCGGTCCGGGTTTCAAAACACTGACGAATGGCTTCATCTTCTATAAATAGTATTTAACTTATTGTTAATGTAACAAGTTATTTTTATTATCGAAAGCACCTCGTTATGCTGCCCAAATCTTCTCTCACACTCTAGCTTAAATGTATTCAAGTATACATAATCAGTTAAATAATATCAAGTGACTAGATCTTGAACATAACAGAATAATTCAAAATTGTAATGATTCAGATATGGTTACTCAAGAGATATCAGATCCATCGTACGATTGATTGATTGATTAGGTGTTGTTTAACATCAATTGAATCAGTAATTGAGAGTTAACCGTATTCATTTTGATTCCGAAGCTGTACGAAACAATTTTTGCTCAATTACTCATTGATTTGTTGATAATTGATATGAAAATGATACTCAGACTGTTTTTAATCAATTCCTGAGTGTTTGTACTAGTTTAATTGTATTAGTTTTGTTCAATTCGAGTGAACTGAAGTATTATAAGTTTTGGCTGGAACAAAGGCTATAGAAACTGGTTTTTGGTGAAATTGATTGAGTATGGATTGATAACCGATGTCTGCAATGGTTTGTTGAGGTTCGGAATTCTTGGACGAGTATTTTAAGTAATTGGTTTTGGTATTTGGTTGAGATTTGAAGGTGTATTACAAGTTTGATTATGGTATGGATTTGAGTTTGAATCTGGAATGTATATGAAGGTTTTAAGATTTGAATACACATTCGTTATAGGATGAAGTCACATTCGGTACTCATAACTGTTTGTTTGTATGAACTGTTATAATCATTTTTGCCACGTGTCATTTAGTTATAGCAACTTATTTGTCTACATGCTACATTCGTTACCATTTAAATGCTATGTGGGATCATACTTCATTCGTTTGATCATTCGCTATAGTTTCATTTGTTTGAACAATATCTTCTTATTCCTCATCAACCGTTATCCATTTGTGATTCTTACAAGCCCATTCGTTACAAAAATCAGTGTTTCATTCGTTAAAGTATTTCACTCATTCATTATACTCAAAACATTAATGCTTTGACAGTTTTAACCCAAAACTTTGCAAAATTGACTGTTTAAACCCTATACTTTCAGAAATGGCTAATTTCTATGCATTAGCGTCTCAGAACATGATTATGCAACAAATGCTACATTTGGATGCCAAAATGGAGTATTATTTAAAGGGTCCAAGGTTGATGAAATTGAGTGATTTTGCCAAATAGGAACCAAGGTTTAGATTTCATTTGGGATCCGTACATCCTGATTGTGCTCGAAGTCTCGATAATGTATATAGTCCTCCAATGATTGGTGATCCGAGTACAAACTATGAGGAAAAACCTTTTGATACTTACTCCGTGGAGGAGAGGAAAGCTTTGTAAATTGATACAAAAGCTTATTTGACCTTGACAATTGCATTACCCGATAACATATTCATCAATCAATCGAGGTTTTCAAAATCCAATATTATTTGCAGTTACAAAATCCATAGAGATGAAATTAGGGTTTGCAGCTACAAAATCGAACTTACCATATTACAAAATCGACAGACACCAATGGTCACAGATGTTGATGTTTGAATGCCGGAGGTCACAAAGGCGTGAATGGAAGCAAACATGCTCCCTCTTTTCTATAAGCATGAATGGAACGAATAGAAGCGAGGCTTGGTTGTTAGGTATGGGAACTCAATAAGGGCAGAAGGGTGATTGCAAGCTAAAAGGGGAAATATCTAATTAAGGTTTTAATATTGGGAAAATATGTAATTAAGAAGCTTAGAGAGGAGATATATGTAAAAATTCCTAAAAATTATAGGGTACTAAAGTATGCTTTTCAAGTAACAGATAAATCATTACATTTTCTCTTTTATCTACTTACAACATCCTAAACCACCACCTAAATTATTAAACTCCAATCATAAAATTTGATGGTTAGAATATGAATGCTCTAAGGAGTTTTCATAAGGAATCCCAAATACTCTGTAATATGTGTTGGACCTTTTAAACTTGAGAACCTGAATTTTCCTATTATGTGAAGAATATTTTAAATGAAGAAAAGAAAACGATAAATCAAGAACCTGAATTTTCTAGTTATGTGTAACAATAAAATTAATTAATAAACAAAATATTTATATAAAACTAAAATACATAATAAAAAAAAATTAAATTAATACTACTCGTCGTTGGATTCAGGAGTGTTCATATATAAAGCACCAATATTGATCAATTAGAAGTAGCCTCATTGAATTGGTGTAATCACTGATCAACGTCCATATGATTTTATTTCACTAATAGAGTTTATGTGGTGCCATTCAAAACAAAAATAAAAATAGAGTACATGTGAAAAAATATACAAAACTTTTATGTACGAAAATTAAATATCGAAATTGTTTTATCTAGCACCTGGAGAATAGAATATATGAGTTGGCACGTACGCGTGAATGGGTGTCTTTTAATCATTTTTCGGTGGAGTACGTCACCTCTTTTCCACCAACCAGGATGGTTCCTATGGTATATTTCAAATGTATATAAACAATCACTTAAAACATAAATCCATCACATCTCCTTCAATCCCTCTCTCAAGCTTGAAAATAATATATGATGGGACATCAAAGCTATTCAAACTCTAGAGCTTGTGCACTTGCTCTAACAATCTCATGTCTGGTTATAGTCGCCTCTGCAGGAAGTTTTTACGATGAAATGGACATCACTTTCGGAGGTGAACGTGCTAAAATCTCCAACGGTGGCCAGGATCTCTCACTTTCGCTCGATCAATACTCCGGGTCGGATTTTCAGTCAAAGCACGAGTATCTCTTCGGAAGGTTCGACATGCAACTCAAACTGGTACCTGGAAACTCTGCTGGTACTGTCACCACATTCTACGTGAGTATTCAAGTCCATAATTTCACCTTTTATATATTTTGATCTATAAGATTACGCTCACTCGACTAATTTGTTTATATTAATGACGTCAGTTATTATCACAAGGGGCCGGACATGATGAGATAGACTTCGAGTTCTTGGGCAACACCTCAGGGAGCCCTTACACAATCCACACCAACGTATACTCACAAGGGAAAGGAGATAAGGAACAACAGTTTCACCTATGGTTTGACCCGACTGCAGCCTTCCACACTTACACTATTGTATGGAACACACAAAGAATCATGTAAGTCACATTAATTCTAGGTACATAATTAATAATATTATTTTAGCCCATGAGTGCTGATCTTTAGTATTTTTTCGCTACAGTTTCTTGATTGATAACATCCCAGTAAGAGTATTTAACAACCATGAGGCTGCTGGAGTCCCATTTCCCAAGAGCCAACCAATGAGGGTATACGCGAGCCTGTGGAATGCGGATGACTGGGCGACCCAGGGTGGGCGTGTCAAAACTGACTGGACAAAGGCACCCTTCACCGCTTACTACAGGAAATTCAATGCGGAATGCGGATAAAGTTGGTCCTAACTCAAAGTCCACAAGCACCGTGAATGATGACCAGACATGGAGAACACAAGGAATTGATGCAGCTGGGCGAAACAGGATTAGGTGGGTGCAAAGCAAGCACATGATCTACAACTACTGCAACGACCACAAACGCTTTGCTAATGGTGTCTCTGCTGAATGCAAACGTTCCAGATTCCTCTAAGCCTAGTGCCTTCCACTTGGGATTTTTACTTGAACGCACCTTGTTGTAATTAATTTCCAATATTGAAAATTCTTTATTCTTTTATATTCAAAAGGGAGTTGCGGCGCAGCTTGTTGTCTGTTTGCCTGTCACTTTATTGTAATCGTTTTATACTTATTATTAGAATCAAACAAATATTTTTTATTGTATAAGACACATACGATGAAATTAAGATTATGCTAATACTTGTTCTTCATGAGTTTCATGTCGCGCGAGGTAACTTCTTGTACCTAATCAATGCTGCATTTTCTTCCATAGGTTCTAAGATCATAGACATTAAACGAACTCGTTTGCGCTGATTGTCTTTTTATATTCTATCATCATAACAGGGGTATTATTGTATTAATGGGCTTTTGGATCATGGTATCTTGGTGTGTCATTAGGTTCTCCCTTTCTTGGAAGTCAAGGGTTGAGTTCCATGAACGAGGGTTATTAGTTATGTAGTTATTAATTTTTTTTCTTTTGAATGGCATATTCTTATATAAAACCAAGGCATGCCATCAAGGAGCTAGCGAAACCGGAAAAAATAACGAAAATTACATTAAAGTTATTTAATAACACACCAACTATTACAATGTAATCAAGGAGCTAGAACGATTTTTTCTTGATCTCCTCCACTAATTTGGAACTTGACAATCTTCTATTGCTGAATTCTCTATTCAAATCTATATTTCCGTAGTCTCTAATAAGAGGTCAAGAAAATGGCTTGGATCACCTTTTTTAAGACATTGGAACCTCCTTTATTCTTGCCAAACTCCAACATCACTACTATGAAACTGAACTTGTGGGAGTCGGGGATCAAGCCCATGCACAAACTTTCCACCAAACTTCTGGAGCTAAGGTTCAAGAAACCAGAATATGGATTGTTGAATTCTGTATGATGCCACAGTTCATGCATGGCTTGTTAGTGAATGATATTTTCGCCCCTATGGGTGTTTTGATAATCGGGGGTTCACCCTATTCATTGATGCTCGCTATTTCTCATATCATCAGAAATGTTTGATGATTCTGTTGTAATATTGGCATACCTGGATGTTGAATTCGAACAATATTCAATCCTGTGATCTTGATTTCAATTTTCATAAATAATAAGCAGCTTGGATTATTCTGTGAATCATTTGAGGGCTTTCATATAAACCTATTTCGCAGGTTACACGCGGGATAAGACAATGATTTCTCTCATTATTGGAACTGGATTCGTATGTTGTGAATTCTTTCAACAAAAATCTGCCCTTTTTTTGACTTTAACTCTCCTACTCCAATCATTGCTTTTCTTTCTGTTACTTTGAAAGTAGTTGCTTTATACGATCGATCGAGAGATCATACAATATATGGCCTCCATCATATCTTAATTAATATTAATGACATAGGCTTTACCCAAAAAAACTAATTAATTATTAGCCCACCACATAATATATTAAGTCCCAAGTTATATTCCAATAACTAAGTCTTAATAACAAAACTCAAATAACCCCTAGAATTAAATCGAGCCCGCACACCTCCCTCACCAAATCTTTTAATCTATAATGTTATTTACTTGATCGACAGGTTAACCCAATATACTAAAATACACGTTGATAACACTAAAATTAACAAAAATCATCCCATGTTTTAGTGACATCCATGATTAACCTAATTATCCTCAAAGAAACACAAACGTATGCATAAATGAAATTTCGTGACGATTGAATTTCACATTAGTATATTACACATTCCAAATATTCAAATATCGGTGTGTTAATACGGATTGGAACCCTTACAATTCATAGTGAATACTTGAAGATAATATACACATACGTTTATACATCCAAATTCGACTTGTCACGATATTTTACTAGCCTGTGTCTCAATCCTTCAAAGAATATATCAAAGCTCAAGTCCAAAGCTTCTTGAAGAGGAAAAACTTCATATTCTTATAGGTAGTTCATTAATCTTGTGTGACATTTGTCATTTTCGGTTTAACTTGTATTTGTTTTTGTATTGGAAACCCCACCAGTTTTTGTCTTTTGGATCCTTCGTTATTAATAAAATGTTGGGTTTTATGTTCGTTTATGTTACACAAATGTCGGATCAAGAAAACATCCTTTTTGGTACGTTAAAACACCTCTTTATGGCTAAAAATGACTTAAAACAAACTTAAAGGACTAATTGTGTCAAACACCTCTTGTTGTTTTGTGCATTGTTTAACTATTTTTAACCAATGAAATGCAAGTATACCCCTTATGAGTGAACTATACTTTTTTCACTATAAAAACAAGTCCCGTGCACCCATTTTAGTTTGCTCTTTCTTCTTCAAACTCTCTCAATCTAAGATCCAAGTATCTATTCTTCAAGTTGTTGATAGTTTGACTCTTCAAGGTCAAACTAATACTAATCTTTATTACTAACTAATCTTGTTAATTAAAGTTTGTTACTATAAATTGTTTAAAACATACTCCCCTTGTTTCCTTGGCTTTCCCTTTTCCGGCCATGTTGGTATAGGTGTATTGCTAGGCAAGGCTTCATGGATGACTATTATAGTCCTTGTTAAACACTTTAATTTGTGCTTTAATTTATGCAAACTTTAATTTGTGCTCTAAAAGGTTATCCCATATGAATGCTTACAATTTGAATAACTAATATATATATATATATAACACAACATAAGTATATATATAAACCGGAATTAACGAACTAATAATAACCAAACCTAAAAAATTCCGAGAAAACCGCCTCGATCAACCATTATAATCATAATAACCGAACAATTTTGAAAAATTAAAAAAACACACATATTTTATTTTTAGGTTAAGTTTTAGCATGAAACCACACCGAATCGCATCGTACACACACCTAATATATATGTATACACATATAATATACGTATATACGAACACTTAGAACAACAAAACAAATAGATAAAAACACTATTTTTAAAAATGATAACAATTTATAAATCAAAATAATGTATAAAAGCTATGCATTTTTAGTCAAAATCAAAGATTTCCATACCACATAAACGTGTGTATTGAAAGCTCTTTAGAAAATTTGGATGAGAGTAATAACGGAAGTTTATTCGAGAAGGTGAGATAACCGTTACCGTAACTTGGAGGGGGTATTTCAAATTCACGTAGGTGGGAGGCTTTGAAGCGGTGAAGTCAATAAACCGCTTCTAACATGTGCAAATTCACAAAGGTGGAAGCTTTGAAGCGGTTTTGAAAGCAAACCGCTTTAAAACAAACATGTAGACCGCTTCTAAATCATATGTTATGTAGTAGTGTAGCTTTCTTGTCCCTTGAGTTCCAAGTTGCTTCTTCGGCTTTATCCATATTATCCAGTTTTTCCTTCAATGCCATATCCAAATCATGTTCACCAAGTAACGCCTCTATTTGTAATTTCCACCATGCAAAATTAGTCCCGTTAAACTTGTCGATTCGAACCTTCCCGTATTGAGACATAGCAAATGAGAAAATAGAAACTCTAACCCGAAACTCGATGTACTTTCTTGCAAAACATGGAAACCGAAAACTACAACCCAATTTAAACCCTAACCAGAAATTAGATAAATAAACCTGATTGGCGGCTTAGATAATTGTTGTAGGTTGCGGATCCCTACAAATCTTCAAACAATGGTGGATATTTGGTACTTGGAAATCACGTCGTACAAATAAATAACAGCAACCCTTTATTTTTTTCTTTTGGGGAAATTCCCATAATAGCCCATTTACAAAATGTGTTTCTAAGATTATCCTCGTTAATTCAAGTTTCCAACTTTGTCCCCTTGGTATCTCGTCGCCGATGACATGATAGCGAACACCGACGATACGAACTGAAACAAATAGGATAACGACACGTGGCCGGAATAGGTCGTCGACGAGGTGTTCTTCGGCCCATTTAATCACAGATGATGTGTTCTTGTTAACGACGTCAATGACGGGCTGGCATACCTGACACCCGTGTTCACATCACCGACGACGTGTCGGATCTCATGGCCGGTGACTTGTTGGGTATAACATAAGGTTGACGATGCGTTATGTTGCTAACGTAGGGTAGTAGTAATGCGTTATGTTGCTAACGTAACGTAGGGTAGCAACGATGCGTTATGTTGCTAACGTAGGGTAGCAGCGATGCGTCATTCACTAACGCATCATCGACGACCTATTCCGGCCACCTGTCGTTGTCCTGTTTTTTTCAGTAACGCATCGTCGATGTTCGCTATCATGTCATGGCGACGAGATACCAAAAGGACAAAGTTGGAAACTTGAATTAGTGAGGATAATCTTGGAAACACATTCTCTAAATGACATTATGAGTATTTTCCCTTTTCTTTTTGGTTATCACAAACCCCAAGAAAAAAAAACTCTATATGCCGTCCTATATATTATTTTTTTTTTCCTTTTGATCGACACTCAAAACATTTTAATAATGGCATAGCTTTTCTTTCAAGAAAAAACAATAAACTCAAAAAATATTACTTGTGTAGACGTTTTTTTCTTTCCAATTTGACTAGCAAAAAGTTAGGAACCTATTCCTCCTTGAAAAACGTGCCAAAACAATTACCATAAACACACCTCCAAAATCCATCACAAGAATGGAAACTCCACGACACAGCGATTTGAACCACAACTGGAAAACCAGAACCTTCTCGCGAATCGTTTTCGTGCAAACCAACCGTGTGTTCGAAAACTTTCGGCTTTGATACCACTTGTTAGGTATTAAACAGAGTCGGTACGCATCCAAAACACAAACACACACGTACAAACGAAACCAATAAATAAAAAACACGAGGTTTTACGTGGTTCGATCAAGACGATCTAAGCCCACGTGCTGCAACTAGGGTATTTTAATAAGCACGGTACAAAATATTACAATACATGATTACATATATATATATAGAGAGAGAGAGAGAGAGAGAGAGAGAGAGAAATTAGGTTAAATGACTTAGGGACCAAGAAAACGTCAAATGAGTCATCCTCCATGACTAAACGGGCCGCCCCTTTTGTCTTTTAATTGTCAACCAACGAAGCCGACCCAAAGGCCTTCAGTAATCATAGCATTAATAAGTCATGAATCAAACTTGCACTTTCCATTGATTCCATGTGAAAACAACCTTATTTACCCAGACCAGTTATAGGTATTTAAGTCTAACAAATACTTGTTTTTTTATTAAAACACGACATCTACATCGTAATCTAGTAAGCTAAGTCATTAGGTTAATAAGATATAAAGTGTAACTTTATAGAACTTTTCCTCTCACAATATAAGTAATCCCAAACACTTTATTACTTTTCAAAAAGTTTATAAGTTATAAGTTGGTGAAAATAAGGATCCCAAACACCCCCCTTAGATAGTCGGCTCTTTGCTTTATACTGGGATTAATCGGATAGAAATATCTCGTAATCTCTCAAGAACTTAACTCAACTGTTGATGATTCATGTTTTTATTTCTTTATTGCATTGGCATAAGATTTGAGCATGGACTCCATTCCCCTACCCGTATCATGTCACTTAGAAGTGTAAAAATTAATCTATCGATTCAACTAATATCCCTATAACTTTCTTATAGTGTTTTACCTCAAAAATTTGGTTTTATACCCGTTTGCTCTTGTATTTAAGACTGCCCTTAGGCTCTCATCATAGTCTCAATCTTTAATAGGTTGTCTTGTTGGTACATTGAAGCTGGAATTCTGTACGCCATGCGCTATTGCACTATATGCTATTCTATCTTTGAAAAGTAAGGCAGTCGGTTTGTAGCAAAAGGTTTCGGTGGCGACCAAGGAGGTGGTAGAGGTGGTTTGGGGCTGTTCATCTTGGAGACGAAACTATCCACTTGCCAACAGAAGTGTGCGACTTTGGTGGTGAACCAAGCCTCAAACTCAGGTGACACCTGCCGGGAAGAAATGATAGTAGGCGGAGGATATGGGTTCGAGAATGAAAGAACCAATTGATACGGTTGATTCGAGATAACCACTCTCCAAAAACATACTAAATTAAAGAAGAGACTAAGACATTTTTATTCATCCGTGTTTTCTTTAGTTCCTATTACATGACTTAAATACCAAAGAAAATTACTAATAGAAAATAAGAGCATTAAAGAAAAGACTTATATCGTGGGAAACATTTATGGAATCAGATGTTGAACCCTTTAATTATACATCGTTGACTTGACTTGTTTTTCTCATTCAATACTATGTTGAGTTGATTGAAGACTCTTTGGTGAACCATCATTATGGGTTGGGTCATGGATGTTGGATTAATGGTCTTAATATTGTATCATCGATCGATTTCCTACAAAAGAAAATTGGTTTTCAAGGGTTTAGTTGTAACATATGTGAATTGCTCAAACTGTGGATTTTGGTTAGAATCTGCAAATCATTTGCGGATTACATGTCCTTTAGCTAACTGATTATGGTGCCAAGTTTGTGCTTGGCTCAACATTGTGACTCTAGTGGGTAATGACTCGTGAGAATGATGTTGGAGTTTGGGAATCAAGTCAATGGGAAGGAGAAAAGAAAGGAATGCCAAATATATGTGATTTTCAACCGGGGTTGGAGATGTAACCTTGATGTTCGAGTGTTGGAGCTAATCAAGGGGGATGCGACACTTTGGCAAAAGATTAGATCATCTGGTCATTTGTTGTAATTTTGTATTTTCCTCTCTTTTTTCCTGTAGAGTTTCTTTGGGATTCAACTAATATCCCTATAGCTTTCTTTTAGTGTTTTACCTCAAAAAAGTGGTATATACCCGTTTGCTCTTGTAATTAAGAATGCCATTAGGCTCTCATCATAGTCTCAATCTTTAATAGGTTACCATGTTGGTACATTGAAGCTGGAATTCTGTACGCCATGCGATATTGCACTATATGCTATTCTATCTTTGTTGAGTAGCTGGATTAACAAACAAGGTTGGCTTATTCTATGAAACGAATGTCGCATGAGATACATGAAGTTACATCACATGGCATGAAGCTTTAAAACAACAAGAATAAATATTTTTATTATCATATTTTGTATCAAGTACAAAACCAACTAATAAAGAATTTTCAAGATTGGAAATCACTACATGAAGGTGAAGATGAATTAATTACATTCAAGTAAAAGTCCCAAGTGGAAGGCAATACGCTTAGAGGAATCTGGAACGTTTGCATTCAGCGGAGACACCATTAGCAAAGCGTTTATGATCGTTGCAGTAGTTGTAGATCATGTGCTTGCTTTGCACCCACCTAATCCTGTTTCGCCCAGCCGCGTCAATTCCTTGTGTTCTCCATGCCTGGTTGTCATTTACAGAGCTGGTGGACTTTGAGTTAGGCCCAACCTTATCCGCGTTCGCGTTGAATTTCCTGTAGTAAGCGGTGAAAGGTGCCTTTGTCCAGTCAGTTTTGACACGCCCGCCTTGGGTCGCCCAATCATCCGCGTTCCACAGGCTCGCGTACACCCTCATTGGTTGGCTCTTGGGAAATGGAACTCCAGCAGCCTCGTGGTTATTAAACACCCTTACAGGTATGTTATCAATCAAGAAACTGCAACAAAAATATTCAAGATCGATGAGCTATATAGTCAGGTTTTCACTAATCCACCTGCCATTAATGTGAGACTTACATGATTCTTTGTGCGTTCCATACAATAGTGTAAGTGTGGAAGGCTGCAGTCGGGTCAAACCATAGGTGAAACTGTTGTTCCTTATCTCCTTTCCCTTGTGAGTATACGTTGGTGTGGATTGTGTAAGGGCTCCCTGAGGTGTTGCCCAAGAACTCGAAGTCTATCTCATCATGTCCAGCCCCTTGTGATGATAACTGACGTCATTAATATAAGCAAATTAGTCATGCGAGAACATATATATAGTTAAAGCTACAAAAGTTGAAATTATGGATGGGAGTACTCACGTAGAATGTGGTGACAGTGCCAGCGGAGTTTCCGGGTACTAGTTTGAGTTGCATATCGAACCTTCCAAAGAGGTACTCGTGCTTGGACTGGAAACCCGACCCGGAGTATTGATCGAGGGAAAGTGAGAGATCCTGACCACCCTTGGAGATTTTAGCACGTTCGCCTCCAAAAGTGATGTCCATTTCATCATAAAAGCTTCCCGCAGAGGCGGCTACAATCATGCATGAAATTGTTAGTGCAACTACACAAGCTTTGGAGTTTGAATACCTTAAAAGCCCCATTATTTTTCTTAAACCAAGCTAGTTTGCGCTTGTGTGTGAGAAAGAGAGAGAGTGGAGGAAAGAGATGTGATTGTTTTGTGTTTAAGTGATAGGTTTATATAGGTGTGTCTACATTAGAAATTTGCCATAGGAACCATCCTTGTTGGTGGAGAAGGAAGTCATTTGCCAAAATGGTGACTCCACCGTTAAAGATGCCAGCTACCTTCCAGGAGACCAATTATTGCATTAAACATTCACATTTTAAGCCATTAAAATTAAAAAATAAAAAGCTATTATTGGCTGTGATGTTCCACGAATATGCAAAATACATGCTTCCACACGTCTTGATAATTATACTATTTTTAAAGAACTTATCAGGAATACACTTATTAACATTGCTAATTTGACTTACTTTTTTCAGTTTTATTTTTACTTTTTTAGTATCAACATCTTTGAACAACTAAAATTCACTGTAGGGTGAACGGGGCAACCGTCTGTACTCTTTGTCCGGTTAGTACTCACAGAGTAGAATATCACCGCAGTGCTTGGGTACCCCTTGCGGGTTGTGGATTTGGGTATGAGTCACCGAAGTATTTGAGATGAAAAGGAGATGACGTGGGGGTGTTTGGGATTGCTTAGTTTAATCTACTTATAACTTATTAACTTATTGAAAAGCAATGAGCTGTTTTGGATTGTTTCGGTGTGAGAGAGGAAAGTTAATAAATTAAACTTTTATAACTTATTAACTTAAAACACTACAACACTACATTTTCTCTCTCATTTTTCAATTAAATAATATTTTTTTATATATTTATTATTACACGTTCTATTTTTTCACACACAACCACTTTCAAAAATTATTAAAAAAATTTTAGGGCATTTATATATATCCACTCCATAACTTCACTTATTACACATATCCCCAATGCTAACATTTAATTAGATATTTCTTCTCGCTAAACCACATATATGACATTTCCCCCCCATTTCAATAAAATTAACTATTTAGATGACATTTTTAGGCCCTTTATGAACTAACTAACAACTATTTACATATATCTCCTTCTTAATAACAACAATTACATATATCCCTAATTTATACCCAAACCAAATCGATGTTAAGACAAACATATCGATTAGCAATTACTGAAAAATATATTTTTACATAGTTTATATATTCAATATTTATAACATGGGAGGCGTATCAACAAATTTTATCATATAGTATAATATAAAAAAAAGATTATTTTGACAAAACTACAAAGCAACAAACTCGTCCCTTTTCCGAGACGGATCCAAAATTAAAAACAAAAAAATTACTTCCTCTGTCCCTCTATAAGTGTCATGTGTAAAAAACATAAAGTACAATGTATATTGAAATGATTGTTTTTTTTTGCTTAACAAATGAAAATAATGTCATTGGAATTTGAGCCATCAATATTGTTTATTAATGCTATTTGTGTGTGTTTAAGGGTAAACTCGGAAATTGTCTAATAAATTTTGAATGTGAACATTTCTAATTAGACAAATTAAAAATGAAATCTTAACATTTTTAATGGATAAAGGGAATATACCCCTCTTTTGTATCCTCCTAAGAACCACCGCTATATCCAAGCAATCGTTTTTATCAAGCGCAACATTCCATCTTCTTACACATAATGTTTTCCCAACCTGAAACAGTTGAACAATTACCAAGTTCCCATGTATATCATCAGAGTTCAAACATTTATAAAAGTAGAATAATATGAGATGGTAACAATTTACCTCTGCTGATGAATCACCACCGCTGGTCAAATGATTTACTGTCCTCCCCATTCCGGACCAACTCCTACTCCTATTCATATTCCTACATAACTAAAAGAATAAACAAAAGTTATTTTTTAAGGATCAATGTAAGATAGTAATTGCATGGGCAATTTATAGCTTATTATGAGAAAAAGCATTGAGCTACCAGAAAATAGGTTGTTTTGCCACAGTAGTTTTTGTAGCAAAATTGTGGCAAATTGCCTATTTGACAAGTTTCCGGCAATATCGTTTTGAGAGAAAAAACACGGGCAAATTAACTAACAGACAACTTTCTGACAAAATTTGCTTCAGATTTACGACAATTATAAATTGTAGTAGAATTTTCGACAACTTTTCTACAATTACTTCTTTATAATTTTCCTATAAAATCGCGATAATTTTATGTAAAGGCTGTATGTTTAAGTTATTTAAATTCATTAATAATACTCGTAATAACAATAATTAATCACTTAATCAAACAGTTAAATTTAAACATTAATTAAAATTGCGACAAATTTGCTACAAAACCATAATAAAATTTCTAACAAATCTGCTACTAAAATTTCGACAAAATTTGCACATAAAACTTCCGGCAAACTTGCTGCAAAAGGTTAATAAACTTTTCGACAAATTTGCCACAAATCCTTATTAACAACTCTGACAAACTTGCCACAAAACATAAATAAAATTTTCCACAAACTAGCCACAAACATTTATTATAATTTTCGATAAACTTGCTACAAAATCTTGAAAACAATTAAAAAAAATAAAATACTACATATTTACTGCGTAAAATTCAGAAAAATTTTAAAATATTACCCAAAATAAAAATACTATATACAATATGAAATAAAAGTTACAAAAAATCTAAAATAACATGTTTTATTATAAAACCACGCAATGTTTAACATTTCTAAATAAGTAAAATTCAATGTATATTAATACATAACGAAAAGTTTTTTTTACTCTTCTGCGTACATCATTTCTTCCATCTCTTATTTTTCCATTACGAATGTCGAGCATACTCTTGTTCACGTTTGGCCCGTTCTTATTCATGTTGAGCCCGTTCTTATTTTAATGTTTTGTTAGGCCTCTTGTTTGTTCTTTAGTTCCCTTTAACTTTTTGAAATATAACTTGTCAAAAGATGCGTAATTAATACATATTAACCAAAATATTTTTCTAACATACTAACACATATACATAACAAACTAAGCTCTTATGATTAGAATTTTAAAGAAAAGTTGGATTCATATTAAATGTAGCTAGGGGTTGTTTAAGCTTGACTTAATTAAGCTTTTTCACAAGCCGATCTCGAGGAGTTCATGAGCTGCTTGGCTCGTTTGCACCCTAATTGCATCCACACATATTAACCTAACTGTTTGATCTAACATATTTTTATAATGTCTAAACCTATAATAATCAACAAATTTACATACATATATCCGGAATGCAACATGAAAAAATATTTTCCAAACCAGTCCGACAAGCACAACAAGCAATTCCTAAAGAACCATGCAATGCAACATGAAAAGAATGACTTCCAAAATCGGTCCAACTAACCCGGCTACAACAATGCCTAAACAATAACAATAAAAGAACAATGTGCACATATACATATGTTGTACAACGTGATTTAAGTTAAATATAAATACACATTTATTTTCTTCTTTTGTTGCATGCATTTCTGTTGAACCATGCAAACGAGCTGGGCCGAGCCCAAGCTTGATTAGGCTCGTGCTCAGCTCGTTTAACTTACATAGAACTCGAGCTTGGCTTGTTTACTATTTATCATTTATTTTTTTTATAATTATAATTAGTTTATATATATTATTTAGTTATTTTTAATTATTTTTTCATAACATTATATATATTAATTAATAATTATTAAATATATACTTTAAATATATATATATATATATATATATATATATATATATGGCAGGCTCGTTTAGGCTCGCGCGCCGGCTCGAGCTCGATAAGTGAAGCTCGGGCTCGAGCTCGTTTATTAAACGAGCTTATTTTTAGGCTCGGGCTCGATTAAGCTCGGCTCAATCAAGCTTTTAACGAGCCGCTCGCGAGTAGCTCGGCTCATTTGCACCCCACCGTCATATAAACATAACATTCTCTACAAATTTAAGTTAAATACCAATACATAAGTTGCTTATTTGTTCCTTATTTTCATATTTGTACTAGTAACATTTTATATCTACTTATTCATCCACTCTCAATAAGCACAGATTATATTTTTAAGTTAAGTCACTAACCCGTTGAAGTTGGTTCAGCCCTTTTAAGGATGTTTTTTCTGCAGATTAGAGAACAAAACCCCTGCTAAATAGAACCCAAAATTCAGTGTTTTAACTATTTTAAAACAAAACCATGACAGACAGGAAACCAAAAATCCCAAACCACCACTTATCCACACACTTCCACCAACCATCGCTTCGGGATACAAAACGGGTCGGTTTTCATAATAAAAACAAATACAAATTGACCTAAAAATGAGGAATGTCACACATGGTATCTTGGTGTCATTAGGTTCTCCCTTTCTTGGAAGTTAAGGGTTGAGTTCCATGATCGAGGGTTATTAGTTATGTAGTTATTTTTTTTTTCTTTTGAATGGCAGATTCTTATGAAAACAAGGGCATACCATCAAGGAGCTAGCGAAACCGAAAAAAATAACGAAAATTAAATTAAAGTTATATAAAAACACACCAACTATTACAATGTAATCAAGGGGCTAGAACGATTTTTTCTTGATCTCCTCCACTATTTTGAAACATGACAATCTTATATTGCTGAAAACTCTTCAAATCTATATTTCCGTAGTCTCTAATAAGAGGTCAAGAACATGGCTTGGATCACCTTATTTTAGACATAGGAACCCCCTTTATTCTTGCCAAACTCCAACATCACTTCTATGAAACTGAACTTGTGGGAGTCGGGGATCAATCCCATGCACAAACGTGTCACCAAACTTCTGTAGCTAAGTTTCAAGAGACCAGAATATGGATTGTTGAATTATGTATGATGCCACAATTCATGCATGGCTCATAAGGGAATGATACTTTCACCCTAATTGGGGGTTTACCCTATTCATTGGCGCTCACTATTTCTCATCTCATCGGAAATGTTTAATGATTCTTGCGACTGTATGATGACATTTTTTGTAATATTTACGTACTTGGACAATGAATTTGAACAAATATTCAAACCTGTGATCTTGATTTCAATCTTCATAAACAATAAGCAGCCTGGTTATTCTCTGAATCATTTGAGGGCTTTCAGATAAACCTATTTGTAGATTACACACGAATGATTTATCGGATAAGAAAGTGATTTCTCTCATTATTGGAATTGGATTTGTATGTTGTTGTGAATTCTTTCAAGAACAATTTGTCCTCTTTTCGACTCTAACTCTCCCACTTTAGTCATTAATGTTCTTTAAATGACTTCAAAAGTAGCTACTTTATACGATCGATCGAGAGATCATACCAAATATGGCTTCTGTCATATCTTAATTAAGATTAATGTCATGGGCTTTACCCAAAAAAAAACTAATTAATTATTAGTCCACCACATAATATATTAAGTCCCAAGTTATATTCCAATAACACAGTCTTCATAACAAAACTCAAATAACGTCTATAATTAATTTGAGCCCGCACTCCCGCATCACCAAATCTTTTAATCTCTAATGCTATTTACTCGATCGACAATTTAACCCAATATACTAAAATACACGTTGATAACACTAAAATTACAAAAACTTCTCCCCCGTTTTAGTGACATCCATGATTAACTTAATTATCCTCACAGAAACACAAAAGTATGCATAAATGAAATGTCGTGACGATTGAATTTCACATTAGTATATTACACATTCAAATATTCCAATATCGGGTGTCACTACGGATAGAACCCTTGCTACTAATAGTGAATAATTGAAGATAATATACACATACGTTTATACATCCAAATTCGACTTGTCACGATATTTTATTAGCCTGTGTCTCAGTCATTCAAAGAATATATAAAAGTTCAAGTCCAAAGCTTCTTGAAGAGGCTAAACATCATATTCTTATAGATAGTTCATTAAACTTGCACCCACACTTTAATTTTCCAATGAACTATTAAGAAGCAATACTTCAACCTCCTTTATCTCACGGTCCGAACACATACCTTGGGATGATGCTACTAATATGTTCCAGTTTCTAGTTGTTAAGCTTTCCACATTGAATTCAGCATCTAACGTCATATTAGATGGAAACTGGGTATCTTAACATGAGAAATTCTTAGGTGGACTTTAAACTTATCCCTATGGCCGACTCATTCACGAAATCTCTCCCTAACTCTTTAGTTAGATCGTTAGACATGTATCACAAACTCAACAGATATCACACCATGCATGAGGAATCACACCATGTATCATATATATAACCGTCTAGGCTTCTCATTATACACATGACTATAACTCATAGTCAGCACTATCACACCTGATAGATTTTGGTGATATTAGTTTAACCACAATGGAATTTCATAATACCAGTTTCTTATCCATTCGGCCTCTTTGTATAACTTTCTACTAGTTCTGAGCACGGTTCGGTTCGGTTATTGGGTGAAACCAAAACCGAAGTAGTCGGTATTATAGTATCCTAACCGATCGGTTTTTGGTTACTCGGTTATTCGGTATTCAGTTATTTTCGGTTTCGGTTTCCGTTAATTTCGGTTATTTTCTTGTATATTCAAAATCAAATAATGAACTACGATAATTATTCACATTCCAACTAATATAGAATAATAAGTCTTTAGTCATTGTTATTAATGAATAAATTTCCATATAGAAAAGATTAGAATATAGAAAAGGTATAACCGATTACCTTAACAAAGAATGGAAAGTGATAAACTGATGGATTTGAGTCTGTAGAATAAAGAAAAGGCATAATCGGTTTGGTTCGGTTTTATTAGTTTTTTTTTTATAAATGGATAACCTAACCGAAACCCAAAAATAGGTTTTTCAAATAACCAAAAAAATTAACCTTCGGTTAATGCTTCGGTTTGGTTTTTCTGTTTAGGATTTTTCCGGTTAATCAATTTTGGTTCGGTTTATTCGGTTTTCTGCTCACCCCTACTTGCTACAAATGCTAGAAACTCACGTTCCATTGTTAATCGATGCAAATTCATTCCTTAATTACCTAAGAACTGAAATCTTCACCAAGAGAGAATACACATCCACTTAATTATACAACTTGCATCAGTTTATCCTTCTAAAACCGAAGGAAAAAACTTGAATAATACAAAACATAATTCATTGTTCTTTTAATATTTTAGCTGAGAAATATAATCACTTTGATTATACGTAATTTTGATATTAGGATCTATTGAAGTACTAAATGGAGGACAATCAAACTTATTGACTTTCTTCAATATTTTCTTAGTGTAATGAGATCCAGTCATAGCTCTAACACCGTCACTCCTTTTATGATCATACCAAGGATAACATCAACCTCTCCTAGATCAGTCATATCTGTTAGTACACGTTTTGTCGTCTTGGTATTTGTTTATAATGTATTTGGTCCTTATAATGTAGAAGGGTATTTTGGTAAATGTACTTATGTACATTCGTTATGATATGAGCCATTCGTTAGAGTAGATAATAACGAATGAGGTCATGTGTGTTTATTCTAGTCCATTCGTTAGGGTTGTTAACGAATGAGGACAACGAATGGTACATTCGTCTGTCTTAATGTATAGTCTAAGCGCATGATGACGAATGAAGTCCATTCTTTATGGTATGTATAACGAATGGCAATGTTTTCAGACCCGGCCCGGACATCGACCCGGATGTCTTATTGGGTCAAAGGTCGGACCTGCCCGGAAGGTCGGACCGGACATTAACCCGGATGATGTCATAAATATATAAATATATTAATAGATATATATACCCTATTTATGTATATTTATATAATAATAATAGTCAACTTCCGTTTTCATTTACAATATATACAATGTTTCTGTCAATATAAAGGATATATATTACATCAAAATTATCATAAATTTGGTTTGGCTGGGTGGCTAGTGAGGGAATAATAGTGGATTCGTTGTGGCTGTTGACCAGGGTTCGATACCCACCAGCAGCAACATTTTTTAATTAAACAAAAGAGGCTTTACCGGTTAGACTGACGGTTTAACGGTTCCGGTTGAACCATGAACCGCTCAACCCGGCCGGGTTATTAGAAAACGGGTATAATAAGCGAACCGGACCGGTTTTCCTAGCGGGTCCCGGTCGAACCGGTCCAACCGGCCAGTCCGGTCCGGGTTTCAAAACACTGACGAATGACGAATGGCTTCATCTTCTATAAATAGTATTTAACTTATTGTTAATGTAACAAGTTATTTTTATTATCGAAAACACCTCGTTATGCTGCTCAAATCTTCTCTCACACTCTAGCTTAAATGTATTCAAGTATACATAATCAGTTAAATAATATCAAGTGACTAGATCTTGAACATAACAAAATAATTCAAAATTGTAATGATTCAGATATGGTTACTCAAGAGATATCAGATCCATCGTCCGATTGATTGATTGATTAGGTGTTGTTTAACATCAATTGAATCAGTAATTGAGAGTTAACCGTATTCATTTTGATTCTGAAGCTGTACGGAACAATTTTTGCTCAATTACTCATTGATTTGTTGATAATTGATATGAAAATGATACTCAGACTGTTTTTAATCAATTCCTGAGTGTTTGTACTAGTTTAATTGTATTAGTTTTGTTCAATTCGAGTGAACTGAAGTATTATAAGTTTTGGCTGGAACAAAGGCTATAGAAACTGGTTTTTGGTGAAATTGATTGAGTATGGATTGATAACCGATGTCTGCAATGGTTTGTTGAGGTTCGGAATTCTTGGACGAGTATTTTAAGTAATTGGTTTTGGTATTTGGTTGAGATTTGAAGGTGTATTACAAGTTTGATTATGGTATGGATTTGAGTTTGAATCTGGAATGTATATGAAGGTTTTAAGATTTGAATACACATTCGTTATAGGATGAAGTCACATTCGGTACTCATAACTGTTTGTTTGTATGAACTGTTATAATCGTTTTTGCCACGTGTCATTTAGTTATAGCAACTTATTTGTCTACATGCTACATTCGTTACCATTTAAATGCTATGTGGGATCATACTTCATTCGTTTGATCATTCGCTATAGTTTCATTTGTTTGAACAATATCATCTTATTCCTCATCAACCGTTATCCATTTGTGATTCTTACAAGCCTATTCGTTACCAAAATCAGTGTTTCATTCGTTAAAGTATTTCACTCATTCATTATACTCAAAACATTAATGCTTTGACAGTTTTAACCCAAAACTTTGCAAAATTGACTGTTTAAACCCTATACTTTCAGAAATGGCTAATTTCTATGCATTTGCGGCTCAGAACATGATTATGCAACAAATGCTACATTTGGATGCTAAAATGGAGTATTATTTAAAGGGTCCAAGGTTGATGAAATTGAGTGATTTTGCCAAATAGGAACCAAGGTTTAGAGTTCATTTGGGATCCGTACATCCTGATTGTGCTCGAAGTCTCGATAATGTATATAGTCCTCCAATGATTGGTGATCCGAGTACAAACTATGAGGAAAAACCTTTTGATACTTACTCCGTGGAGGAGAGGAAAGCTTTGTAAATTGATACAAAAGCTTATTTGACCTTGACAATGGCATTACCCGATAACATATTCATCAATCAATCGAGGTTTTCAAAATCCAATATTATTTGCAGTTACAAAATCCATAGAGATGAAATTAGGGTTTGCAGCTACAAAATCGAACTTACCATATTACAAAATCGACAGACACCAATGGTCACAGATGTTGATGTTTGAATGCCGGAGGTCACAAAGGCGTGAATGGAAGCAAACATGCTCCCTCTTTTCTATAAGCATGAATGGAACGAATAGAAGCGAGGCTTGGTTGTTAGGTATGGGAACTCAATAAGGGCAGAAGGGTGATTGCAAGCTAAAAGGGGAAATATCTAATTAAGGTTTTAATATTGGGAAAATATGTAATTAAGAAGCTTAGAGAGGAGATATATGTAAAAATTCCTAAAAATTATAGGGTACTAAAGTATGCTTTTCAAGTAACAGATAAATCATTACATTTTCTCTTTTATCTACTTACAACATCGTAAACCACCACCTAAATTATTAAACTCCAATCATAAAATTTGATGGTTAGAATATGAATGCTCTAAGGAGTTTTCATAAGGAATCCCAAATACTCTGTAATATGTGTTGGACCTTTTAAACTTGAGAACCTGAATTTTCCTATTATGTGAAGAATATTTTAAATGAAGAAAAGAAAACGATAGATCAAGAACCTGAATTTTCTAGTTATGTGTAACAATAAAATTAATTAATAAACAAAATATTTATATAAAACTAAAATACATAATAAAAAAAAATTAAATTAATACTACTCGTCGTTGGATTCAGGAGTGTTCATATATAAAGCACCAATATTGATCAATTAGAAGTAGCCTCATTGAATTGGTGTAATCACTGATCAACGTCCATATGATTTTATTTCACTAATAGAGTTTATGTGGTGCCATTCAAAACAAAAATAAAAATAGAGTACATGTGAAAAAATATACAAAACTTTTATGTACGAAAATTAAATATCGAAAATGTTTTATCTAGCACCTGGAGAATAGAATATATGAGTTGGCACGTACGCGTGAATGGGTGTCTTTTAATCATTTTTCGGTGGAGTACGTCACCTCTTTTCCACCAACCAGGACGGTTCCTATGGTATATTTCAAATGTATATAAACAATCACTTAAAACATAAATCCATCACATCTCCTTCAATTCCTCTCTCAAGCTTGAAAATAATATATGATGGGACATCAAAGCTATTCAAACTCTAGAGCTTGTGCACTTGCTCTAACAATCTCATGTCTGGTTATAGTCGCCTCTGCAGGAAGTTTTTACGATGAAATGGACATCACTTTCGGAGGTGAACGTGCTAAAATCTCCAACGGTGGCCAGGATCTCTCACTTTCGCTCGATCAATACTCCGGGTCGGGTTTTCAGTCAAAGCACGAGTATCTCTTCGGAAGGTTCGACATGCAACTCAAACTGGTACCTGGAAACTCTGCTGGTACTGTCACCACATTCTACGTGAGTATTCAAGTCCATAATTTCACCTTTTATATATTTTGATCTATAAGATTACGCTCACTCGACTAATTTGTTTATATTAATGACGTCAGTTATTATCACAAGGGGCCGGACATGATGAGATAGACTTCGAGTTCTTGGGCAACACCTCAGGGAGCCCTTACACAATCCACACCAACGTATACTCACAAGGGAAAGGAGATAAGGAACAACAGTTTCACCTATGGTTTGACCCGACTGCAGCCTTCCACATTTACACTATTGTATGGAACACACAAAGAATCATGTAAGTCACATTAATTCTAGGTACATAATTAATAATATTATTTTAGCCCATGAGTGCTGATCTTTAGTATTTTTTCGCTACAGTTTCTTGATTGATAACATCCCAGTAAGAGTATTTAACAACCATGAGGCTGCTGGAGTCCCATTTCCCAAGAGCCAACCAATGAGGGTATACGCGAGCCTGTGGAATGCGGATGACTGGGCGACCCAGGGTGGGCGTGTCAAAACTGACTGGACAAAGGCACCCTTCACCGCTTACTACAGGAAATTCAATGCGAATGCGGATAAAGTTGGTCCTAACTCAAAGTCCACAAGCACCGTGAATGATGACCAGACATGGAGAACACAAGGAATTGATGCAGCTGGGCGAAACAGGATTAGGTGGGTGCAAAGCAAGCACATGATCTACAACTACTGCAACGACCACAAACGCTTTGCTAATGGTGTCTCTGCTGAATGCAAACGTTCCAGATTCCTCTAAGCCTAGTGCCTTCCACTTGGGATTTTTACTTGAATGCACCTTGTTGTAATTAATTTCCAATATTGAAAATTCTTTATTCTTTTATATTCAAAAGGGAGTTGCGGCGCAGCTTGTTGTCCGTTTGCCTGTCACTTTATTGTAATCGTTTTATACTTATTATTAGAATCAAACAAATATTTTTTATTGTATAAGACACATACGATGAAATTAAGATTATGCTAATACTTGTTCTTCATGAGTTTCATGTCGTGCGAGGTAACTTCTTGTACCTAATCAATGCTGCATTTTCTTCCATACGTTCTAAGATCATAGACATTAAACGAACTCGTTTGCGCTGATTGTCTTTTTATATTCTATCATCATAACAGGGGTATTATTGTATTAATGGGCTTTTGGATCATGGTATCTTGGTGTGTCATTAGGTTCTCCCTTTCTTGGAAGTCAAGGGTTGAGTTCCATGAACGAGGGTTATTAGTTATGTAGTTATTAATTTTTTTTCTTTTGAATGGCATATTCTTATATAAAACCAAGGCATGCCATCAAGGAGCTAGCGAAACCGGAAAAAATAACGAAAATTACATTAAAGTTATTTAATAACACACCAACTATTACAATGTAATCAAGGAGCTAGAACGATTTTTTCTTGATCTCCTCCACTAATTTGGAACTTGACAATCTTCTATTGCTGAATTCTCTATTCAAATCTATATTTCCGTAGTCTCTAATAAGAGGTCAAGAAAATGGCTTGGATCACCTTTTTTAAGACATTGGAACCTCCTTTATTCTTGCCAAACTCCAACATCACTACTATGAAACTGAACTTGTGGGAGTCGGGGATCAAGCCCATGCACAAACTTTCCACCAAACTTCTGGAGCTAAGGTTCAAGAAACCAGAATATGGATTGTTGAATTCTGTATGATGCCACAGTTCATGCATGGCTAGTTAGGGAATGATATTTTCGCCCCTATGGGTGTTTTGATAATCGGGGGTTCACCCTATTCATTGATGCTAGCTATTTCTCATATCATCAGAAATGTTTGATGATTCTGTTGTAATATTGGCGTACCTGGATGTTGAATTCGAACAATATTCAATCCTGTGATCTTGATTTCAATTTTCATAAATAATAAGCAGCTTGGATTATTCTGTGAATCATTTGAGGGCTTTCATATAAACCTATTTCGCAGGTTACACGCGGGATAAGACAATGATTTCTCTCATTATTGGAACTGGATTCGTATGTTGTTGTGAATTCTTTCAACAAAAATCTGCCTTTTTTTTTGACTTTAACTCTCCTACTCCAATCATTGCTTTTCTTTCAATCATTGCTTTTCTTTCTGTTACTTTGAAAGTAGTTGCTTTATACGATCGATCGAGAGATCATACAATATATGGCCTCCGTCATATCTTAATTAATATTAATGACATAGGCTTTACCCAAAAAAACTAATTAATTATTAGCCCACCACATAATATATTAAGTCCCAAGTTATATTCCAATAACTAAGTCTTAATAACAAAACTCAAATAACCCCTAGAATTAAATCGAGCCCGCACACCTCCCTCACCAAATCTTTTAATCTATAATGTTATTTACTTGATCGACAGGTTAACCCAATATACTAAAATACACGTTGATAACACTAAAATTAACAAAAATCATCCCATGTTTTAGTGACATCCATGATTAACCTAATTATCCTCAAAGAAACACAAACGTATGCATAAATGAAATTTCGTGACGATTGAATTTCACATTAGTATATTACACATTCCAAATATTCAAATATCGGTGTGTTAATACAGATTGGAACCCTTACAATTCATAGTGAATACTTGAAGATAATATACACATACGTTTATACATCCAAATTCGACTTGTCACGATATTTTACTAGCCTGTGTCTCAATCCTTCAAAGAATATATCAAAGCTCAAGTTCAAAGCTTCTTGAAGAGGAAAAACTTCATATTCTTATAGGTAGTTCATTAATCTTGTGTGACATTTGTCATTTTCGGTTTAACTTGTATTTGTTTTTGTATTGGAAACCCAACCTGTTTTTGTCTTTTGGATCCTTCGTTATTAATAAAATGTTGGGTTTTATGTTCGTTTATGTTACACAAATGTCGGATCAAGAAAACATCCTTTTTGGTACATTAAAACACCTCTTTATGGCTAAAAACGACTTAAAACAAACTTAAAGGACTAATTGTGTCAAACACCTCTTGTTGTTTTGTGCATTGTTTAACTATTTTTAACCAATGAAATGCAAGTATACCCCTTATGAGTGAACTATTCTTTTTTCACTATAAAAACAAGTCCCGTGCACCCATTTTAGTTTGCTCTTTCTTCTTCAAACTCTCTCAATCTAAGATCCAAGTATCTATTCTTCAAGTTGTTGATAGTTTGACTCTTTAAGGTCAAACTAATACTAATCTTTATTACTAACTAATCTTGTTAATTAAAGTTTGTTACTATAAATTGTTTAAAACATACTCCCCTTGTTTCCTTGGCTTTCCCTTTTCCGGCCATGTTGGTATAGGTGTATTGCTAGGCAAGGCTTCATGGATAACTATTATAGTCCTTGTTAAACACTTTAATTTATGCAAACTTACTAATGTTGATTAGTTTATAATTACTTTAGTTTCCAAATCATTTTAATGAGTTTCATGGTATTGGGTATGTGGCCACCATTCTAGGTTTTATCCCGAGTCAAGAGCCGAACCAAAACCTAACTTTTGTTTAAATACTTTATTATTAACATATTGTATGTAATAATTGATTATTATCATTTTTAAGTTTATTCTAATGACTTCTATGGTATTGGGTATGTGGTAATCATCCTCGGTTTTATTCCGAGTCAAGGACCGAACCAGGACCGAACTAAACCGAGTTCACTCGCTTAAGACACATTAGTTGTGTTTTGGGCCACCGAATCTCATATTTTCTCTAAGACTATATTATAAATTAATTTTAATTGTTTTCTCATAACACTTGGTATGCTAGCTCCAACTTGATCTTATAACAAGTTTGACCCACAAAACCAAACACTCGCGTAACGAACGTCGAGGTTGTTCTTAATAGAACTACACACTTGGTTAAGTTTCTTTTGATTTCATTGAGTTATCTCATAACATTTAATACTTCGGAATCTCGGCTTCGAGCTTGACCAATTATCAAGATTCGAATCGACAAATCCGAACACTCGTAAAATATCGTTTTTGTATCTATTTAACAAAGGATCTTGCAATATTACAACCTTACCCAAATATTTACTTAACAATGGTTAAGTAAAACAAATGAATAGAATACCGAGACCCAATTTCGAGTAAACTTACTTTTCAAAAATCGATACTATAATTTCTAATGTATTTACATTTTAGCCGTCAAACTTTAATTATTTATTTTACTTTCAAGTTATTTTACTTTAAAGCTTTTAAAACCATCTACTAAGTCAAGACCCTTTTTAATCTAGGTCTTGCCCGTTGAACTTACCCTTCCCCGTTTTATCGCAAACTATCCTTCATGTTACTTATTTCACGTGAGTACATTTCATCCCCTGTTTTCTTTTTATACTTTGGGGGTAACATGCATACTTATTTAAAACAATAATGATTTATAACACTCTATCCTCAAACCACAAACTCTAGGGTGTATGATACTTAGAATACTTGCTCTATTGTGTGTTATATGTTTCATATGCTTTACATACACGAGTGTTTATTTTTATGTTGTTGTGGAGCCTCAAATAAGTATGATCATACGCACCCTAACTACTTTAGCCTTGTGCTAATAGAATAGGGCCTCATTATCCTAGTATGTCGGTTGTTACCGATTAGAAAGGATCGTCATTTGCTTATGATTTATATACTGCAATTGTTGCTTTTAATTATAGTCTCATATACGTTTGTAGATTTCGCCTCATATTATATATAATCAAAACTATGAAATTGCTCACCAACATTCATGTTGACAAATATTATTTTATGCATTGTTACAATTTTAATTTTTGGTTAATTGGAGTTTGAAGATGCTATCTTATTTGGGACCGTTTAGGTTATTAGAAGAATGAACAGTTAAATTCTTATGTTTGGTGTTATTTGTATGAACAAGATGTGTAGTTTTGGTGATAGAATAAAATTAATGAGTTGTTTAAATATGGCCACTTTAATAGTGTCTTGTGTTAATGGGAAACCTGTTGCCCCCGGCATGTTCCGTCGCCTTTGGTCGGGGTGTGACATCTTGCACCCGCACTGTAATTTTTCAGTGAACTATTAAGAAGCTATACTTCAACCTCCTTTATATTGCGGTCCGAACACATACCATGGGATGATGCTACTAATGTGTTCTAGTTTCTAGATGTTAAGCTTTCCACATTGAATTCAGCATCTAACATCATATTAGATGGAAATTGGGTATCTTACATGAGAATTTTTAGGTGGACTTTACACTCAACCCTATGGTTGATTTATTCACGAACTCAACAAATATCACACCATGCATGATGAATCACACTATGTATCATATATATATATATATATATATATATATATATATATATATATATATATATATATATATATATATATATATATATATATACCGCGTAGGATTCTCACTATACACCTGAGTATAACTCATAGTCAGCACTATCACACCTGATAGATTTTGGTGATATTAGTTTAACCATAATGGAATTTCATTATACCAGTTTCTTATCCATTCGACCTCTTTTTATCACTTTCTACAAATGCTACAAACTCACATTCCATTGTTAATCGATCCAAATTCATTCCTTAATTACCTAAGAAATGAAATCTTCCCTTAGAGAGAATAAGCATCCACTTAGTTATACAACTTGCATCAGTCTACCCTTCTAGAACCGAAGGAAAAAAATTTAATAACACAAACCATAATTCATTGTTCTTTTAATACCTTAGTAGAGAAATATAATCACTTTGATTATACATAAGTTTGATGTTAGGATTTATAGTAGTACTAACTGGAGGACAATCAAACTTATTGAATTTCTTCAATATCTTCTATGTATAATGAGATCGAGTCATAGCTCTACCACTGTCACTCCGTTTGATGATCATACCAAGGATATCATCAACCTGCCCCAGATCATTCATATCTGTTAGTACATGTTTTGTCATCTCGGTCTATGTTTATAACGTATTTGGTCCTTATAATGTAAAATGGCATTTTGGTAAATGTACTTATGTACATTCATGATGTATATGAGCCATTCGTTAGAGTAGATAATAACGAATTAGCTCATGCAGTTCTTTTCACCTTTCCCTTTAGTCCATTCGTTAGGGTTGTTAATGAATGAGGACAATGAATGGTACATTCATCTGTCTTAATGTACAGTCTAAGTGTATGATGACGAATGAAGTCCATTCGTCATGGTCTTTATGATGAATGACTTCATCTTCTATAAGTAGTCTGTAACTTATTGTTAATGTAAGAAATTATTATTATTATTATTATTATTATTATTATCAAAATCACCTCGTTATGCTGCCCAAATCTTTTCTCACACTCTAGCTTAAACATATTCAAGTATACTTGATCTGTTAAATCATGTCAAGTGACTAGATCTTGATCGTAATAGTATAATTTGTAATTGTAATGATTCAGATATGGTTTCTCAAGTGGTATCAGAGCCACTGTCCAATTGATTGATTAATTGATTAGGTATTTTTTAACATCAACTAAATCAGTAATTAATAGTTAAATGTATTGGTTTTGATTCCGAAGCTGTACGAAACAATTTTCATTCAATTACACATTGATTTGTTGATAATTGATTTGAAAATGATACTCGGACTATTAGTAATTGACGTGAGGTCGAAGACTCACTCAAAAATAAACTGAATACAACTAGTTAGATAGCGGTACGCGGGTATCGAACACAGGGAGTTTGTGGAAATAATGTTACCAAGTAGTTTTGTTATTTATCTAAATTAAACTAAATGCAGAAATAAACTCAAGTATTTTTGTTGTTTGGTTTTTATTAACAAAAATAACTAAAACAATAAACGAGTTTTAAACAATATAAGAAACAATGCTCTCTCCCGATTTCAGGTTTCCAATGTTAATCAAGTTAACACTTATTTGTGGAATGAACTACACGAATATAGTTTTGTGAAAATGCAGTTAATTGTGATAAAAGAGGACTAAGTACTTGGATTACAAAAACGCAAGGTTGTCACTCAAGAAACAGTTTAGTATTGCTAACCCTAATTCTCTTCTACTAAATCTCGATTGCCTATGGCACCAAGAACGGATAGTCAAGAACACGAATTCAAATCCTACTAACAATTACAATACAACTCACAATCACCATAGCAATATATTCATAAGATCAAAAGATTATCCCACAAATAACATAAGCGAAAAACAAGTAATAAATTGAAAACCTTATAATTAGGGAGAGAACATAAAGATGATTAGCCATTCATAGTTTGATTAAACCTCACATCCATTAAGAAATGGAATGAATAATAAACCCAAATGATTGATTACAATCACCAAAGTCTTGTTCTCAATCTCCAAAATTCATCTCTTGCTTGTTTAGAATGAAAGATAACTCAAAAGCCAGCCAAAAAACGAGTAATAAAGCAAAATAAATCGGCAGTTACGACATGAACCGTGATCCACGGTCTACACTGTGGGTCACAGTGGACTTCTAGAAAATGCTGGACCGTGGCCCACGGTTGAACCGTGGTTCACGGTGGTCTTCACAAGGAGACAGAGTGCCACGGTACGGTGGCCTCTGTCTAGTTGATCTTCTTTGGACTGTGGCCCACGGTGTAAACCGTGGGTCACGGTGGACACCAACCATGCACCCTTGCTTTCACTTATTTTTGACTTCTTTTGCATCTCCGGTTCCTTGGGTTTCTTCGTTATACACCATACTCGCTCCGGAATCTCCTTTGTACCTACAATTCATCAATAATACCGTAGTCATCTAATTCCACCAAATAAACCAATACAAAACATGATAATTACGGCTTTAAATCAATTAAGGGTTGTCCCATGGACCACCCGTCACATTCTCACACTTAATCGTTGCTTGCCCTCAAGCAATATCGACACAAACTTTTTATTTCATTCAACTTGTATCCACCAATCTTATCACAAATCCGGTTCAGTCAAGGTCCCAAGTCATACCCTATTCCCTAATTTTTATTGGGTGCACTAGTTCAAAGTTGATAACCCACCAAATGATTTAATGTTACAATATAAAACTATGGAACCGCCCAACGAGTGTACTTTGTTTCCGGTTAGGGCACACATGATCACACCCCTCATAATATAACATCTCTCATCTCGGTTTAATATCTGGACCAACATAAAATGTGCTAGTATCCCTCTGCCCTCAATACCAAGTATGAACACAATGTAATAAGCTTGGAAGCAAGTCATATCTCCACCCATTACCTACCGGTTGCATAGAGAATAGAACTAAGGGTTTTGTTGTGGCTTAGGTTAGGGTGTGGAAGCGGATTTATTTAGTGACTTATGGTGGATGAAACCCAATTTATTCAACAAAAAGACCACTCATTCATAATTATTTACAAACGACAGTAACTCAAACATCGACTCTTTTTGAGATTTTCTTTGATTTTCCAACTTTTTTTTTACGATCAAATACTAACATCAATATATACAAACACTTGACCCAAGACATACGTACATTGTGTACTATGCTCGACAAACAACTTATATACAACTCTTAACATACCGGGTTTCATCCACAGGGTTAAAACAAAAGGCCAAGGCTAATACGGTTTGTAATGTGGGTTTAAAAGAACAAAGAAAAATGGGATAGGCAACAATTGGCTCCTAAGGATAATGTAGGGTAGGGAGTATTTTTCTTTTTTTTCTTTTTTTTTGTAAGGGCAATATAAAATGGGTTTTCTAAAGTCCTATTTCTCCATACAGGTGGTGGTATTAAGATCTCAAAATGCATGAGACAACCAAGTTCTAGATATCATGTGCATACCGGTTACTCTCTATAATGACACTCATATGACTTGTGTATATACTATATATTATATGTGTATTATATATAAAGCAAATATCACACACGTACCGGAGGAATTAGGCTGCCGATATGAAACATGTGTACCCGTCCCCATGACTCGTTATCCCCATCTAAAAGGTCCATTTTAACTTTTTTTTTAACAACTAGGCACATGTTACTTAAAGAATTGTGACCATGAAAAGGGACCCAAAACTTCACCCCGCCATCTTACCGCTTTCCGGTTTCATTAAAACATTTTTAAAATTTTTGTTTATTTTTCTGATTTTTTTAATTTTTTATTTATTTATTTTTTTTTCAATTTTTTCAAAACAAACGAAATTTTTTCCTCATCCCCACACTTGGGATACATTGTCCCCAATGTACGGTTTTAAGAAAAATAAAACAACCCACTTACTAAACACCACCTTAATTCCAACATATTCCCATAATACTTAATCAAAAGTATTTTATCCGCCACCCATCCACCCAAAAACACAAAAAGACACACAAACAAAATAACAACTATACAATAATATAAAGAACAGTGTTCACCTGGCATCAAGCGACTCGATCAGTTATAAGGCGGGTGGCCGGCCCGAAGATAGATGTCATAAACTCCGAGAACTGACCGAAGTTAAACGCCCCATCGCCGCCGCTGCTTCCTTCTTCTGGTGGTGGTGGTGCCATTGATTGCATCGGGTTGACCCACATTGAATGATGAAGTGGTGGTTCGGGATATCGTACCGAACCATCATACGGGGGTAGAGTCGTGTAATCTACCATTTGTGGATCCGATACGATTGGTTCACCTGCGTGCCACTGATCATGCATCCTTCGATTACGATCATCCAAATACCTCATGTTCATCTCATATTCCCGCCCATATGCATTAGCACGGTTCCACATTTCCAACCGGTCGTGCCTCTCTTTTGTGGGCCGTTCAACGTAGGCCCCCATAAAAGTTTGATGATCGAATAGTGAACATGACTCATCAGACCAATTCTCATACGTGGATGGCCTATGCCTCTCCACCACCTCATTCATGGACCCCTCATGGGCCCAATTGCTACCATAAGAATTATAACCTTCCGAATAATCCCAACCCCCGTGTTGGGAACTACTACCACCGCCCACATCCATGTAATTGGGCTCACCTATCTCTTCCACCTGTCCTATCTCCTCATTCTCCTCCTCTTCAACATTCTCTCTTACTACTCTCTATCTCACCTTATCACACATAAGAACATGGTGCCTATCAGTTTGCGTGTACTCACAACCCAGCAAATCCGACAACGTAAACTCTTTCAACACTTTGGTCATTCCCACCGACTCGTCAGTTATCACACCGTGATTCTTTAACAATGCTGTGATCAGTCGACAATGCGGAATTAACTTCCGCTTATTGCTTTCTCGGCTGATCCAAATATTTTGCATGACAAGATATCGGTAAGAAATAAGGGGCTTTCCACACATTAATGCATACAAAACAGGAATATCACTGTTCCTTACTACCGAAATGTCCCCCCGACGAGGCATCACGTTGTGCAAGCAGATAGACATCAATAATTTTGCCTCGATCTTCAAATCTTTCCTCAAAATCTGATCACCAAATCCTGATCTTGTTTTAATCACCTTTTCTAACATGTTGTACCATTGGGGGTGCTTGTTGAGGCAATCAAATAAGTCTTTGGCAGAGGGGTATACGTATGAGTTGCTTGGCTTAGTGTCGAAAAGCGCGATCTGATTAAATGAGTCAAATGACATCACCACTTCTTGACCTCCTACCGTCCCAATTAACTTCATATCGTGCCCCTTCTTGTAGGGAGGACATCTCAATGTGGACACCCATTCTTCAATTTCTCTATCATACAACGTGTTAATCTCGTTATCATAACACTTTACACTGCTTCCCAACCCAAAGCTTCAAACATGTCAACTATCCTAAACACCTCACAACTTGGATCGTTTAACTACTTCTCACACATATATCCATCAATTCGTTTATTCAACGTAGCCATTTTGTCAACAAATAGCTCCGCTTTCCATTCCAATGGGTACTTTGACAATCCCCCACCTTTCCACGTGGGTTTTACCGTTTGTACTTGCACGTATGCTTGCTCTTCCTGCATCCTCTGTCTCTTTAATTGGGCTGCTCTCCCACTTGAAGATGATGCCTTTGACTTACCCTTATCCGTAGTCCTACCCATCTACACACAATAAACAAACCAAGTTTAAGTCAACATAAACTTCCCCACACTTGCTTGTTACTATGGTTGTGGATAATCACTTGTTAATCAATTGACCAAAAATTTCAACACTTGCTTCTACAAATAATTTTCCAATTAATCAATACAACAAACATATGTTTGCAACAATTATCTACTATCCACAACCATACCATATAATCATCATACTCATTACTCAAACAAGCAAGTGGGTACATATAAACAATCATAACAAACTTACAACTTCAATACAATGTATCATCAATAATGATAAGAGATTCCATACCTTTGTGTTGTTTAATATGTAGATGAAGAAAGCTTCAAACTAAACCAAAAACCCCCAAAAATTTCGGAAATTTTCGGACTCTCTATGTCCAAAATCGACCAACAAAACAAAGGATTCTTTCAATTTCAATGGTATAATCGAAATCCTTGTGAAATACTAGCCAAATTAGACCCAAAAATCGGTTGATTTGATGAAGATATGAGGATGTTATGAAGGTTTTAAGTTGGAAGTTAGGGTTTGTGAATAAAGGTTTTGGGAAGAAGAAGATGAGAGTTGAAGTAAATAATAGTGTTAGGTGATTTGTGTGGTTAAGAATTGATGTAAAAATTGATTTTTTATTGTTTATTAACACCAAAACCCGGCCCCCAAGTGCAGTCCTGATCGGACCGTGGCCCACGGTTGGGACAGTGGGTCACGGTTGAGTTATGTCAAAATTAACAGACTGCACCGTACCGTGTCCCGGGCTACCACCGTGTCTCACGTTTCCCACAGTGGCCACGGTTCCAACCGTGGTCCACGATTCACTGTTTTGATTTTTTTAAGGGACCAAAATAACCAACAATATTAAAAAAAACATATTTACCAAATTAAAATGAATTAAAAATAAAATTATCCTAACCCCCCCCCCCCTATGAAAAACCCGAGTTGTCCTCAACACGGTATCAAAATCACGAAGACTTTCCCACACTTGGTTTGGACAACTCCAAAGTGAGGAAGGTAATTTTAAAACTAATTTTAAATAAAAACTAAATTAACCCAAACTAAAATATACAACGTACCTTGGCCTCTTAATTCGTTTCCTCATCCGGTGAGCGTAACAAGTAACTCACCCGGTCCACATCGAGCATATTGATGTCCTTTCCTTCCAAGTAAGGTTTAAGCATTTGACCGTTCACCACTTGTTTCGTTTGTTATTGGACATCTTCTATCTCTACATCACCAAATTGCCCCACTTTTGTGATGACATATGGGCCCATCCATTTTCTCTTTAACTTACTCGGAAATAACTTTTGCCTTGAATTATACAACCACACCTTTTGACCAACTTCAAAAGTCCGTTTTCTCAACTTTGCATCATGGACTTTCTTTCGTTTGTCTTTGTATGCGGAAGCACATTCATACGCTTCATCCCGGATTTCCTCGATCTCATTCAATTTCAACTTTCTTAATTCACCCGCTTCCTTATAATCTGCATTCACGTTCTTAATCGCCCAAAACGCCCTATGTGCCAACTCCATTGGTAAGTGGCACCCTTTTCCATAAACTAACCGATAAGGAGTTGTGCCAATAGGAGTTTGGTAGGTGGTCCGATACGCCCACAATGCATCATTCAGCTTAGAAGACCAATCCTTTCTATCGACCCGCACCGTCTTCATTAAGATTTCTTTGATTTGGCGATTGGACACTTCAACTTGTCCACTTGTTTGTGGATGATAAGGAGTAGCGATTCGGTGATTCACATTGTAACTTTTTAAAAGCTCCCCAAAGTTGAAATTCTTGAAATGTGACACACCATCACTTATAATAACCCGCGGGATGCCAAACCGAGCAAAGATGTTTGATTGAACGAATTTACAAACTACCGAATGGTCATTAGTTCTTGTTGCTACCGCTTCTACCCACTTGGACACGTAATCGAATGCAACCAAAATATACAAAAATCCATTCGAGTTTGGAAACGGGCATATAAAGTCGATTCCCCATACATCAAAATCTCTAACACCAAAATCGGTTGCAATGGCATTTCATCCCGTTTCGAGATACTACCCAACTTTTGACAATTCAAACAATGTCGGGCATACTCACTTGCATCTTTAAAAATTGTGGGCCTATAAAACCCACATTGGAGCACCCGGTAACCCGTCTTTTGACCGCTAAAATGACCTCCACACGCCAATGCATGTGCATGAGTCAAAATCTCCCGTACCTCAGAATCGAGAATCCACCTCCTTATCATTTGATCCGAACCAATTTTGAACAAGTCCGGTTCATCCCAAATATATTGTTTCACTTGGGCCATGAACCGTTGTCTTCTTTTCTTCACCCAATGACATGGAATAGACCCCGTTGCTAAATAATTCACAAAGTGGGCATACCATGGTTTAGTCGACACAGCTAACAATTGTTCGTCGGGAAACCATTCGTTTATCTCCATCGGGTCATCCACACATTCAAGTGGAATCCGAGACAAGTGATCCACCACTACATTCTTACAACCTTTCTTGTCCCGGATTTCAAGATCGAATTCCTGCAACAATAACACCCATCGAATCAAACGCGGTTTCGCGTCTTTCTTTTCCATCAAATACCTGACCGCACTATGATCCGAGTACACCACAACTTTACTTCCCAAAATATATGACCGAAATTTATCCAAGGCGTACACCACCGCAAGTAACTCTTTTTTGGTAGTGGTGTAATTTAATTGACCCAATACCGCTCCAACCGTGCTATCACTAGCATCACACATGATCTCAAACGGGTTTGACCAATCCGGTGATTGTAGAATGGGTTTTTGTACCAACTTCTCCTTCAAATTATCAAAAGCTTGCAAACATTCATCAGTAAACTCAAAGGGAACATCCTTCAATAAGAGATTACATAAAGATTTTGAAATTGCACTAAAACCTTTAATGAATCTCCTATAAAATCCGGCATGTCCCAAAAACGATCTCACCCCTTTAACATTTTTCGGGGGTGGTAAAGATGAAATTACTTTTATTTTAGCGTGGTCAACTTCCATTCCCCTACTTGAAACCACATGACCCAACACAATGCCCTCTTGCACCATGAAATGAATTTTTTCCCAACTCAACACCAGGTTTGTCTCAACACATCGTTTTAAAACTTTTTCTAAATCAACGAGACACGAATCGAATGTTGAGCCAAAAATAGAAAAATTGTCCATAAAAACTTCAAGTGATTCCCCGACCATGTCAGAAAAAATGCTCATCATGCATCTTTGAAAAGTAGCCGGGGCATAACACAATCCAAATGGCATTCGCCTAAAGGCAAGAGTACTATATGGAAGCGTGAAGGTGGTCTTATGTCGGTCATCGGGATGAATTGCAATTTGATTGTAACCCGAATATCCATCCAAAAAACAATAATATTTTTGACCCGAAAGTTTTTCAACTATTTGATCAATGAATGGTAGTGGAAAATGGTCTTTTGAGGTTGCATTATTTAATTTTCGATAATCGATGCACACTCGCCACCCGGTTACCGGTCGGGTGGCGATTTGTACACCATTATCACCTATGCCGACTTTCTTGGGCACTACCTGTGTCGGGCTCACCCATGCACTGTCTGAAATGGGATAAATGATCCCCACATCCAACCATTTGATAACCTCCTTTTTCACCACTTCCTGCAAATTCGGGTTCAACCGTCTTTAAGTCTCCCTTGTGGGTTTAGCCTCCTCATCAGTAATTATTTTATATATAACAGTGGAAGGACTAATGCCCTTTAAATCTGCCAACGTTCATCCAATAGCAGCCTTATGTTCTCCCAACACTTTTACCAACGCCCTCTCTTGTTCTTTCTCCAAGTTAGAAGCAATGATAACCGGAAGAGTTTCATTCTCCCCTAAAAATGCATACTTCAAGTGACTTGGGAGTTCCTTCAATTCAACCTTTGATGGACACTCCAAAGATGGCTTTGTGTCCGAATTGATCTCCGTTGGCAAATTCTCAAATTGATGTGTCCATGGTGGCCTTCCCTCTTGCATAGCTAAGACATCCTGTTTTTGTTCTTCCATCCTCAAAGCACAGACGTGTACCTGTTCAGAATCATCACAAATACAAGCTTCTACACAATCTTCATCATATTCATGAGGAATACAATGGTCCACCAAATCTGCCATAAAACATTCTTCACAACTCAAAGAATTAGAAACGTTAGTAAAAACATTAAGGCGCATTTTACGATTACCAAACGCCATGTCAACGTACCAAATCTGCAATCAATGATTGCATGAGCAGTGTTCAAAAATGGTCGACCTAAGATAACATTTTGTTGTTGACTTGGGTCACCTGAAGAATAGTCTAACACCAAAAAGTCCACAGGATAGTAAAAATCCTCCACTTTCACAATAACATCTCGCACGATTCCACGCGGAAGTTTATGAGACAAATCCGCCAATACAACCGTGGTCTCAACACGTTTTAAAGGACCAAAGTCATATTGGTCATATAAACCCCCCGGGAGAATGCTTACTTCGGCCCCAAGATCTAGTAACGCCCGAGACATTTGAAAATCGCCTACTTGAATATTAATTAAGGGCGTTCCCAGATCTTGAAGCTTAGGAGGAAGATCTCCTTTTAAAACCGCACTTACCCGCTCAGTTAAATCCACTCGTTTAGGCACTTTTTGTTGCCTCTTTTGAGTGCATAGATCTTTTAAAAACTTAGCATACGCGGGCACTTGTTTTATTGCCTCAAGTAAAGGTAAATTTACCTTTACTTTCTTAAAAACTTCCCACATCTCTTATTTTTGAGGACCCCTCTAGAAATGATGTTTTTCTTACTAGGGTCAAGTAAAGCCGATGGAAATGGAACCGCATTTGGTTCCACTTCCTTATTTTTATCGTTTAAATTTGAAGTTTGACCCGGAGTTTGTAACGGTTTTTCAAAAGTGACATGTTTAGTAGGTTTATCAGTTACAATTTCATCATCACTTTCATTACCCGTAATATCCTCAACTTCCCCATCAACCACACCCGGTGATAAATCTTTTATATATTTTTTACCACTTCTTAAAACACTAACATGGTTAATAGGAACATTACGAGAAGAGTTATGAGAAGGATTTACCTTTGTGTCGCTTGGCAATTGACCTTTATTCTTCTTCTTCAACTCGGACACTTCAGTTGCGAGTTGACCCATTTGTGTGGTCAAAGATTGGATGGCCTTGTCTCTAACTTCATCCTTTTGCATTCTTACCTCATCAAGTTGATTTCTTCGTTGCATGTCTTGTTGCATCAACTTTAACATGTCCATAACTTCATTACCACTCGATGAACTTTGACCCGTTGACCCGCTTTGACCGCCACCCCCTGGACCTTGAAATCCTTGATTATTCCCGCCATGATAATTACCTTGGTTATTATATGATTGGCGAGGGACATAATTACTCGGACTTCCTTGAAAATTCGGGTTAGATTGAGTGGCCGGATTTCCATAACGAAAATTCGGGTGATTTCTTAACCCGGGGTGGTAGGTGTTGGAGTTCATGTTGTAATTCCTACCACCTCCCCCTTGATGTGCTTTCACCTCTTCGTCCGATGCTTGAACTACCCCACACACCTCCGTTGCATGACCCAAATAGTTGCAATTTGTACAAACATCGATTACTTGATTAGTGGTTTGTACATTTCCTTCTTCCACAGCTTGCACTTGCGGTCTAACAATCGCCGGTTTTTCTCTTCTTCCGGTTTGGGCCTTCCTCTTTGATGTAACCGCCATTTTTTCCAAATATGCCCAATCGTCTTGTTCATAATTAGTACCAAATGTACCATTCGTGATCGACCGCAAATCCTGTTCATCCTCCATACTCAACCCTTCATGAAACGCATTCAACAACTCCCATAAAGCAATACCGTGATGAGGACAATTCTTGATCATTTCCCCCGATTGTTGTTGGAAGGTTCTTAAACTTCTTCTCGCATCATTGGTCTTTTGGGCCGTGTAAAATTCTTCTAAAAATCTTTGTTGCATTTCGGTCCAAGTATAAACAGATGCGGAAGGCAAAGTATAAAACAATCTCTTTGCCTTGTCTTCCAATGAGAACTGAAAAAGAACCAACTTCACATCATCTGATATAAAACCTTGACCCCCAATTTTGTTGCAAATGGAGTCATATGCCTCCAAGTGAAAGTAAGGTTCCTCCGTTGCTAGACCTTTATACTTCGGAAGACTTTGAAGGGAATTCGTTCTTACTTCAAATGTCCTCCCTTGATTATTGAGAGGGATAACCACTGGAGATGGATTATTAGTAATTATGGGTCTGAAATGGGCTTCAATCCCCCTAGCCATCTCTCTTGCGTGCCTTCTTGGTACCCCCATTGGTACTCTTGGTTGACCCATTGGTCTATAAACGGGTTTTGGCTGCACAAACTGTTGTTGAAACTGTTGTTGGGGCATTAGTTGTTGAAATTGTGGATCTTGAGGTTGCCCTTGCGGTTGTTGGATAATTGGTGGCATTGAACCTGTTGATGAACAACAACCGGCGGTTGTTGTTGAGCTTATTGTTGAATCGGTGGTGGTTGCACGTTTTGTTGGACAATTACCGGTTTTTGTTGAGGCGGTTGTTGAAAAACCGATGGTGTTTGTCTATTAAACCCTTGCACCGATTCCGGATGTTGCCTGTGACCATAGGCCAAATTTCCTGGATTTACCCTTTGACTTCCATCACCTCCCGTGTAGTAACCTTCCACTTCATACCCCTCGAATTCATTGTCAAACCCATATCCATATCCCTCAACTTGTGATCTTGAATGTTGCATAAACTGTTGGGTTGGTATTGGTAGTTTGATTGTGATTGTTGAAAGGGTGGTGGTGGTTGATATTGTTGAGATGATGATGACGCACCAAAGGTGGGAAAAAGGTTGGTAATAGGTGGAAATGTGGATGATGTTGCATAGGTGAATTGAGCATTGATGGGTTCAGTTGTGGGTGGTGGTCGAAGTTCACTTGATGCTGTTTGTATATTAGTAGTGATTGGTGGAGGTGGATTTGGTGGAGGTGTAGTCGGGACTGGTTGACCCGAAGTGGAAACTGGTGAATCCATGTTGTTTGATGCTGTTGGAGTACCAAGAAACTTATTCTCCCTAAGTAAGACTCGGTTTCTTCGAAGTGTTTTGTCAATCTCGGGATCAATAACTAGCGGTGATGACCTATTAGATCTTCTAGTATGCATACACCTGTAGGTACCTTCACACTAACACAACCAGCATAAAACCAAAAATAACAAACAAAAACTACTAACTAACACACGTTGCGCACTACTCCCTGGCAGCGGCGCCAAAATTTGACGTGAGGTCGAATACTCACTAAAAAATAAACCGAATACAACTAGTTAGATAGCAGTAAGCGGGTATCGAACACAGGGCGTTTGTGGAAATAATGTTACCAAGTAGTTTTGTTATTTATCTAAATTAAACTAAATGCATAAAATAAACTCAAGTATTTTGGTTGTTTGGTTTTGATTAACAAAAATAACTAAAACAATAAACGAGTTTTAAACAATATAAGTAATAATTCTTTCTCCCGATTTCAGGTTTCCAATGTTAATCAAGTCAACGCTTATTTGTGGAATGAACTACACTAATATAGTTTTGTGAAAATGCAGTTAATTGTGATAAAAGAGGACTAAGTACTTGGATTACAAAAACGCAAGGTTGTCACTCAAGAATCAGTTTAGTATTGCTAACCCTAATTCTCTTCTACTAAATCTCGATTGCCTATGGCACCAAGAACGGATAGTCAAGAACACGAATTCAAATCATACTAACAATTACAATACAACTCACAATCACCATAGCAATATATTCATAACATCAAAAGATTATCCCACAAATAACATAAGCGAATAACAAGTAATCCAATTGAAAACCTTACAATTCGGGAGAGAACATAAAGATGATTAGCCACTCATAGTTTGATTAAACATCACATCTATTAAAAAATCGAATGAATAATAAACTCAAATGATTGATTACAATCACCAAAGTCTTGTTCTCAATCTCCAAAATTCATCTCTTGCTTGTTTAGAATGAAAGATAACTCAAAAGCCAGCCAAAAAATGAGTAATAAAATGCTGGACCGTGGCCCACGGTTGAACCGTGGGTCACGGTGGTCTTCTAGAAAATGCTGGACCGTGGCCCACGGTTGAACCGTGGGTCACGGTGAGATAGAGTGCCACGGTACGGTGGCCTCTGTCTAGTTGATCTTCTTTGGACCGTGGCCCACGGTGTAAACCGTGGGTCACGGTGGACACCAACCATGCACCCTTGCTTTCACTTATTTTTGACTTCTTTTTCATCTCCAGTTCCTTGGGTTTCTTCGTTATACACCATTCTCGCTCCGGAATCTCGTTTGTACCTACAATTCATCAATAATACCGTAGTCATCTAATTCCACCAAATAAACCAATACAAAACATGATAATTACGGCTTTAAATCAATTAAGGGTTGTCCCATGACCACCCGTCACTTGATCGTAATAGTATAATTTGTAATTGTAATGATTTAGATATGGTTTCTCAAGTGGTATCAGAGCCACTGTCCATTTGATTGATTGATTGATTAGGTATTTTTTAACATCAACTGAATCAGTAATTAATAGTTAAATGTATTGGTTTTGATTCCGAAGCTGTACGAAACAATTTTCGTTCTATTACACATTGATTTGTTGATAATTGATATGAAAATGATACTCGGACTATTCGTAATCAATTCCTGAGTGTTTGTACTTGAAAATGATACTCGGGCTGTTCATAATTGTATTAGATCTGTTCAATTCAAGTGAATTGATATATTATTAGTTTTGGTGGGAACAAAGGTTATACAGACTAACTTTTGGTGAAATTGATTGAGTTTGGATTGATAATCGATGTCTGGAATGGTTTGTTGAGGTTCGGAATGTTTGGATGAGTATTTTGAGTATTTGGTTGAGATTTGAAGGTATATTACATGTTTAATTGAGGTATGGATTTGTGTTTGAATATGGAATGTATATGAAGATTTGAAGATTTGAATACACATTCGTTATAGGATGCATGCACATTCGTTTCTCATAACTGTTCATTCGTATGAACAGTGATAACCATTTTGCCACGTGCCAGTCAGTTATAACAACTTATTCGTCTATATTGCCACATTCATTACCATTTAAATCCTATTCAGGGTCATACTTCATTCGTTTGGTCATTTGTTTGATAATTCGTTTGATCATTCGTTAAAGGTTCATTAGTATCCTCTTATTCCTCATCATTCGTTATCCATTCGTGATTCTTACAAGCCCATTTGTTACCAAAACACAAGTTCATTCGTTACCAAAATCAATGTTTCATTCGCTAAAGTATTTCACCCGTTCTTTATTCTCAAAACTTTCATGCTTTGACAGTTTCAACCCAAAATTTTGCAAATTGATTGTTTAAACCCTATTCTTTCAGAAATGGCAAATTTCTAAGCACTAGCTTCTCTGAACATGATTATGAAACAAATGCTACATTTGGATGCTGAAATCGGGTCTCATTCAAAATGTCCAAGGTTGATGAAATTGAGTGATTTCGACAAATGGGAACTGAGGTTTAGAGCTCATTTGGGACCCGTACATTCTAACTATGCTTGAAGTCTCGATAATGTATATAGTCCTTAAATGATTGGTGATCCGAGTACAAATTATGAAGAAAAACCTTTTGATACTTACTCTGTGGATGGGAAGAAATCTTTGGAAACCGAGACAAAATCTTATTCGACCTACACAACCCGGTAATATATTTCATCAAGTTGGTAGTATCAAGATTTGTGCTTCTCTATTTCAGCACTTGAGAATGAGAAGTATGGGTTATATATTGGAGTGCAAGAAAGTTATGTCGAATTTTCAATACAGAATCTTTTTATAAAGGTCAAACTGTCGAGGAGATGTTGACGAGATTTTGTCATCTTATTGCTGAAATGACCAAATTGATTATGGAACATACTCAATTTGATCAAATTGACACGGTTAAGAATTATTTACCAAGTTCATATTCTACTTTCTTGTTGCTATTGAAAGAGAATAACTTCTTCAAGAATGGTGATCTTACTACATTGGAGTTCATCCAAAGATAATCACGATCCTACTGTTTATGGTGGTTCTCTTCCGATGAGTAGCAGTTCAGTTCATATTTCTGCTTTCTACTCACAAAACACTCAAGAAGTTCCATAAATTCTATTTCTTATGTTTGTTTTATGGCATCTGGTTCCAACAATTCATCTGGTGGGTCAAGTAATCCATTTTCTAGTGCGAGTAATTATTCTACTTCTTAACCACCACAGGTCAATATGAAAGAAGTTTTTCAACATTTTTCTTTCTTAAGAGAGTTCATGATGTCGTATGAACAATTTGTGGGTGGAAACATTGCCACTAGTGAATTAACCGATGAAAATTATGACCAAATTGATCATGATGACTTGAAACTTATGGATTAAAAGTGGAATATGGCAATGATAGTGGGGAAAGTCAAGAAGTTTATGCAGAATACAGGGAAATATTTGCCTACTTAGAACATAATTGTTGGGTTTAATAAATTAAAGGTTCGATGTTAAAATTGTCAAGACTATGGCCATTTTTCTAAAGAGTGTGATAAACCGAAGAAAGAGTATTCGGGATCCCGTAATAAAGATAGAAGTTCTTGTAAGAAGTATTCTGAATCAAAGGAAAAGACTTCTGGAAAGGAAAAGACTTCTGGGGTGAACCAGTGAAAATGGTGGGTCACAAGCTTTAGTTGCTGTTGATGGTATCGACTGGAATCAGAGGATATTAGGAAATTCTTCTAATGGTAACAAGCGAATCTGGCTATGTTTGAGACAGTTGAGCAGTTTCAAGATGCAAGTGGAGATGGATTAACTGAAGAAAGCTATGATTTAGAAGCTGAGATTGATTCTGATGTTTCTAGCCAAGAGCCTCAAAATTCTTTTGCTTGTATGGCTAAGATCGAGGAGGTTAGTCATAATCCTACTTGTGTAGAACATTTAATGTAAAATCCTAAATTGTGAATGAATATGAGATTTCATCATGTTCTCAATGTGATGAATACAAGTCTAAGTTTGACTTGATTCGTATTCACAATGAGACTTTGATGAAAGATTTAGCTATAGTTCGTGATAACTATCGTCAAGCCTCTGATCTTGAACAAAGATCTAAAGCTAAAATTGAGGGGTTGTCAAACAGTAATCATGATCTGAAGCTGAGCTCCCAAGAAAGTTGTTAATCATTGATCGGCAGTTTCAAGAAATCTCAAAATATCAAAATAAGATTATTGAACTCGAGAATGAGGTACTTGAGTTGAAAAACAAACTTGGGGTGTTTAGAAATTCTTCATTTTCACTTAATGAGATAAATGAAGTATCTGGTAAATAGAACATATCTAAAAATGGTCTAGGATTTGTTGAAGTTCCTCCACCGTTTCACAATGATTATTCAAACAATCCATTTTCGGGATAAAAAGAAAAAAATGTTATTGAAAGTCCTCCGGCTGTTGATCTTCACAAAATGTTTGAACTACAATCAATGTGGAGAAACCAAAACAAATCAAACAAGAAAAACCAGTTTCTCAAGTCTCAACTCAAGAAACTCATGTTCAAAGCAACAAAGTTTTTGTTGAAACTGTTGATGAGGTGGTTACTGAAGATGTGTTTGACCTCTGATGCGGATTTGATGAAATTCATTAATACGCCAGTGGGAAAGGTGAAAACGGGAAGAGGTATTAAGTTAAAAGGTGTTAATAAGGTGTTTGATAAAAATACATTCCATTACATTTGATTAAACCGAGTTGATTAAGATTGTCTTTTAGAATGTGACATAAAGCTTAAACGATATTGAAAAAGCCTTTGCAAAATTCTAGTCGTTAAACAAACCAGTTTCTAAGTCCAAAGTAAAACCGCAACTGAAATTTGTAGAACCGGTTAAGTTTTTCAGTTCAACTGGAACTGATACTTTACAAAGTTTTTCAAATTGTTCAAATCTTGAATTTTATAAGGAAAAAGGTTTTGTTCACTTGGATGATGTTATAATATCAGTTGAATCCTTTCAACCTGAGGTTTCATATTCTAGTGTTAACCCACCACACACATTTGTAGGAATGAGAACATGTTTCTCATATGGTGAACGTGGTCATGTTGCACGTCAATGTGGAACTAGGGTAAATAAGACTGCAAAGCCATTAACCAGGGAATAATCACCTAAGGTTCCTTTGGTTAAAGTCTTGAAAAGATAGCCTCCACAAGTTAAGCTTGATGATACACACATCATGTTTCATGGCGTAAACCCACGTAAGGCGGTTCATGTTAATGTAAACAAAATTAATGTAAAGAATAAATCGTTTGAACCCGTTCAACCTATTTGTCAAAATCAGGATACAATTGTGATTAAATATGCCTATCTTCGTAGAAAGTCAAAGAAACCAATGACATATACTCAAGTGCATAAATTACATTTGAAATATAACATTATTGAGTCTGAAAGGAAACAAAAGAGGTGCCTAAGACTAAGGCCTAGGCAACCTTTATGGACTAAACATTTTCCTTGATTGTGCAGAGTTCATCCAAGACTATTTTTGGTGATAAATGGATAATGGATAGTTGATGCTCTTAACACATTACTGACAAATGATTTGGTGGATGGTGCTTCACTAAAACAATTCAAATTGACCGATCACTGTGTTGTATGAAAGAAAGGTAAATAGAAGAAGTCGCACCTGATGAAGCAAATCAATTCCATTGATACTCCTTTGGAATATCTTCATATGGATATATTCGGTCCAATGAATCGTTCGAGTATTACGGGCGACTGGTATTGTTTAGTTGTTACTGATGACTATTCAGGGTATTCAGGGGTTTTATTTATGAGTTCCAAAGATCAAACACTGATTCTTATGTAGAATTTGATCACTAAAATCGAATCACTTTATAAACATAAAGTGAGACAAATTCGAAGTGATAATGACTCAGAGATTAAGCACAATGTTTTGGACTTTTTCTGTATTAAAAAAGAAATTCATAGAGAATACAATGCTCCATATGTACCTGATGCAGTTGGATCAGAATCGGATAATACAGTCTTATAAACATATAGGTTAATTTAAAGCTCAAATAAACGCAAAAACCGCAATCACCGATATTGTTGTCCACTTAAACCCATGCCTTAATCTTTACCGGGACAAATAAGATCCGACAATAATATTACTTAGTTGTTTACAAAATTAAGACCCGCTTATTTTCAGCTTTTAAAAGACTAGACTAGACTACCCCAACTTGACTTAAACCTCAAAATTAGCAGATTTAAAACTTTTGTTGCTCTTTTTTTATGAATAGGTAAGAAGAACAAGGATATTGTTTATCCACCTAAGCTTAAGCATCAATTTCTACCAAGCCGCCATTAGATACGATTAAGGTACAATTAATTAATAGCTAGTGTTCCCCACAACATGACATACCCCCGTTATCAAGCAATACCCCGAACCATCACCATAGGTGAGCATGCAAAATTTCATCTGTAGCCCTTACATGTAGCGTGTCCCTTGTGGTCCGTTTCTTAATGGTAATGAGACGCGAGCAAGGGGACCCCACATGGCTAATAGCGTGGATGATCTAGTCAGTAGTGTATTTGTACTTTTTATATGTAGTGATCATGATTGATTGACTTATAAGGGTTTGCTCCTTTTAGCTTTATTTAAATATCCACAACCCTACTTAGGAATTGTGAATACCCATATGAATAGATTGCATACATACCTATGGTCTCCGGACCCGAAGCATCCCATCAATACAAGAATTAAAGTTATAAAACCATACACCAATGAAGTGTGAAACACTAAAACTAAGCAATTTAAGATTTATATCACTGGCTACATGGTATACTCTAACGTTAAACCTACCCAAGCATCATATGATAACTTATTCAAAATTCACAAAATTCACGATACTTATAACATTTTCATATTTTCATACCAATAATTGAGGCTTGAGTATGGCCCGACCTTTCAACTTATCTTCAATGGACAAAACGCTTTACCCATAAAAGATTTCCGTTTTAATCATTTTAACAAATTGTCCTTTCATTCTCAAGGCGGAGCCTACCGACACATCCCAAGTTAAGTGCGCTTTCTTTTATATTATCTCATATTATTAGTTGTTTGAAAAACCAATTTTTGATTTTTTTCTATCATCTTCCACTTTAATGCAAAAACCATATTCAAGGGACATTTTTAAAATTTCTTTTTTCAATTTTTTAATTTTTTTACAAGTTAGATTTAAACTATGACTCAAATATCATATCCCCACACTTAAGTTTTGCATTGTCCTCAATGCAAGGATAAGGACGACTTAAAATAAAAAAAAAATAAAATCGGACTACAAAAAACTAAAACCCTAAAAATAAAAACAAAAATAAAATAGAAAAATTAATAAGCTAGAAAATGGAAAAGACTTAGCTGGTAATATGCGCATGAAATATGATGCCAAAGTCTTCTTCCAAGAATGCCCTCCAATTACGAATGTGCTCATCAAACCGGTATCTCCTTCTTCTCACACACGAACGTAAGCGGAAAAACAAAACAAACAATATCTAATAATATATCTTATCATAATGATAGATATTATGCTATTAAAGTGCTTCACCAACCCACAAATATATAAAACATGAATAACGAGCAGCAATTAAATAAATATAAAGTATACGGCTCCACTGCTCCATCATCCCCACACTTGTTTGTTGGCCCACACGTCAACCTAAAACAAACTTAAACCAAACAAAACAAAAAGACACTACAAACTATTGTCTCGATACATGTACAAATTACAAGAAACCTCCCCACACTTGAACTTAATCAGGTGGCTTCTCTTTAATTTGGACCCTGTCCAACCCGTTTAGTTCCACCCGGAATTTATTAAACAGTAATATATCGATGATGGAATCGCAAAATATTAAGCTAGAATTAAATATCAGTAACGGGTCAGACCAACTATATTTAAACTTACGTAGCAAAAACCAAATGTGTTGTAAGTATCGAGAAGAATGGTTATGTTTGACATTTAATGGCTTTTTCACTCCCGTAGACCATCTTCTAAAGTATACGCAACTTCGATTTTCAGGTAACCTATCATCCTCGGCCTTATCCCATGATTCTGATTCCCGGTCAGCATTCAAAACACATTCCACGGGCCGGAAATGGTGTTCTTCCTCTAACACCACATCCTCATCTACACTATCCTCTACAAGTAGGGCCTTAAAAAATGCAACATCTTCATTAACGTCCAATGTGACTCCCCCGTCATACTTCGACAATCCATCCAACTCCAAGTTCAGGAATTCATCTTCCTCATTAAGTTCATTATCAACCTTAACCATATCCTCAACACAAAACATTAGCTCGAGTGACTCTCCTAATTCAATCTCTTCCTCAAACAAAGGTTTCACCATAATTGATCTCAGATATGCAGCCCACTCCTCATCGTCACAATCATCATCGGAGTCACTATAAAACTCTAGTAAAATTAGCAACACGTACCTGTGTGACCTGAGGTGGGACTTCATCAGCCATTCGTGTCTCCGTATCCGGTATGAGCTCCTCTTCTTCATATACATATTCCATGATCGGCTCTTTTTCTTTTTCTGGAAACATCGGGAACAACTTGCCAACCGATTCATGTATCCCAAATAGTTGCCTTCCACATCATACTTATAACCAGGTGTCGGTTTTTCCTCCAGCTGCACACTCTCCTATTCGGTTTCTAGAATAAATTCGCTATCTGACTCATACACGCATTGGGAGATCTGCTTCTTCCACATTTGTCAGTATTCCAGAGATTTCTTTAATTGCATCCTGGAGACCTGCAAAAACAGATTGATGATTTCTTAGTATAGCATCATGTTAATAATGTTTGTTGGTATTGGGCATTCTTCTCCAGTGGTCGGGTCAACAACTCCTTGATCTTATTCAAATACACCTCAGCACCCCTGTTGGGGTTGCTCTTGGAATGTTATCCATAATCTTGCCCTTGTTTGTATAGATATCCCCGATACGGTTCGTTATAAATATATGACACGGACCACCCCAGTGAAAGATAAGACTGTTGCTGGACATAGGGGTTAGTACGATTATATGGACATGCACGAGTCATATGAAAACCGCCGCATCTTTAACAAATAAAGCTAGAATCCTTGTATGGACAATCATAGGGTAAATGAGGATCACCACACGTATCACAATTAAGGTTACTATCGTGTGGAAATTTAATGGTAAAGTGAGGTTCATTACAAATTTCACACGTAATTACAAGAATCTAGACACTAAGTAATAATTCTAGACTCTTAAGTTAACTAAAACTACTAACCGACAAGTGAACCGGTCGACTTTAGTACAGCTAAGTAAGTCCGGTTATCGAACCCACGAGACTATTTAAATTACGTAATTAACTAATTAGACTCGACTAAAAGACACGACTATTTAATAATATTGTTTGTGGGGAGTTTTAAACTAAATACTAAAAAACTATAAACTAAACCCCAATTTAATTAAATAATAATAAAACATCATGATTACTTAAACCTAATAATTATTCTAATAATAAATTAAAAACCCTATTTAATTAAAATATAGTAAACTATTAAAATACTTATATTAATGCAGATGATGAAAGTAACTAGCTAGGCTAGAATCCCCTAAGTTATGACACTCAATTAACTGGGAAACTTATGTTATGGAACTGAGATCGTTAAATAAAGCCTCGACAGAAAACCAGAACAGGACCCTTGAACTTCAAGAAGACACCTATGGATTTCTAACAAGTCTTAAATCACACCAGTTTTATGAATTAAACTTCCTTACGGTTATTTAATAATTTTTGTCTAAGTATCTTTAAGACAAAATCCTACCTTACAGCGCGGAAATCAAAGATATTTAAGTAGACTCAATTGACTTAATAGACTAAGTTGACAATCAAACCTAGACGGACTCCTTACGAAGAACTAAATATAGCAATCTTGACCAACAAAGATATATCAATAACCTATCACCTTACAGCTTTCTAGGCTAGCAGCTCACTTTTATTTATATAATTAGTTTTATTGTCACTATGATCTTATTCGAATTCAATCACAAACTAGTTAAGAACACACAGTAAATGACCTAACAAAACCATATCCTATGAAACAATCACCAAGGGCAATGTGAAACAATAAATCCAAGTAAGTAAAACCAAGCAATCATGCGCATCAATTAACTCAACTCAACAGTTTACTTAAAACATAAAATCTATAACAAAAAGTAATCCCAATAAAAATCAAACCGAACAAAGGTTCATCACGACCTAGGTAGTTTATTAAGTTTAGCCTAGCATATGGTAATCTAAATCAAACAAAACAATTAAAACCAAAAACATGGTGAATAATGAGAAACAAAATATTAAAGGCGATAAAACACGTAGTCTTCGATCTTGAACGTAAAGCCCTTCACCGGATGTTCTCTTTCCTTCCAAACCTCCACGAAATTCGAATGATAGCTCTCTAAAACTCCCAATTCGTCTGGGGGCAGCAAGTTATGTTTAGGTTAAAGTTAGGGATGTTTATATACTGAAAACAGGTCCAACAGTTAACAAAAACGAAATAAAAAATCCCATCAGGTATCACTAGGCTCCGCGCGACCTGAAAGGGTTGATGTGCTAAAAGTAGTCAAATAATTATTAACTAAAAATAAGCTAATAATTCTAGACTCTTAAGTTAACTAAAACTACTAACCGACAAGTGAACCGGTCGACTTTAGTACAGCTAAGTAAGTCCGGATATCGAACCCACGAGACTCTTTAAATTACGTAATTAACTAATTAGACTCGACTAAAAGACACGACTATTTAATAATATTGTTTGTGGGGAGTTTTAAACTAAATACTAAAAAACTATAAACTAAACCCCAATTTAATTAAATAATAATAAAACATCATGATTACTTAAACCTAATAATTATTCTAATAATAAATTAAAAACCCTAATTAATTAAAACATAGTAAACTATTAAAATACTTATATTAATGCAGATGATAAAAGTAACTAGCTAGGCTAGAAATCCCCTAAGTTACGACACTCAATTAACTGGGAAACTTATGTTATGGAACTGAGATCGTTAAATAAACCCTCGACAGAAAACCCGAACAGGACCCTTGAACTTTAAGAAGACACCTATGGATTTCTAACAAGTCTTAAATCACACCAGTTTTATGAATTAAACTTCCTTACGGTTATTTAATAATTTTTGTCTAAGTATCTTTAAGACAAAATCCTACCTTACAACGCGGAAATCAAAGATATTTAAGTAGACTCAATTGACTTAATAGACTAAGTTGACAATCAAACCTAGACGGACTCCTTACAAAGAACTAAATCTAGCAATGTTGACCAACAAAGATATATCAATAACCTATCACCTTACAGCTTTCTAGGCTAGCAGCTCACTTTTATTTATATAATTAGTTTTATTGTCTCTATGATCTTATTCGAATTCAATCACAAACTAGTTAAGAACACACAGTAAATGACCTAACAAAACCCTATCCTATGAAACAATCACCAAGGGCAATGTGAAACAATAAATCCAAGTAAATAAAACCAAGCAATCATGCGCATCAATTAACTCAACTCAACAGTTTACTTAAAACACAAAATCCATAACGAAAAGTAATCCCAATCAAAATCAAACCGAACAAAGGTTCATCACGACCTAGGTAGTTTATTAAGTTTAGCCTAGCATATGGTAATCTAAGTCAAACAAAACAATTAAAACCAAAAACATGGTGAATAATGAGAAACGAAATATTAAAGGCGATAAAACACGTAGTCTTTGATCTTGAACGTAAAGCCCTTCACCGGATGTTTTCTTTCCTTCCAAACCTCTACGAAACTCGAATGATAGCTCTCTAAAACTCCCAATTCGTCTGGGGCAGCATGTTATGTTTAGGTTAAAGTTAGGGATGTTTATATACTGAAAACAGGGTCCAACAGTTAACAAAAACGAAATAAAAAATCCCATTAGGTATCACTAGGCTCCGCGCGACCTGAAAGGGTTGATGTACTAAAAGTAGTCAAATAATTTTTAACTAAAAATAAGCTAATAATTCTAGACTCTTAAGTTAACTAAAACTACTAACCGATAAGTGAACCGGTCGACTTTAGTACAGCTAAGTAAGTCCGGATATCAAACCCACGAGACTCTTTAAATTACGTAATTAACTAATTAGACTCGACTAAAAGACACGACTATTTAATTATATTGTATGTGGGGAGTTTTAAACTAAATACTAAAAAACTATAAACTAAACCCTAATTTAATTAAATAATAATAAATCATCATGATTACTTAAACCTAATAATTATTCTAATAATAAACTAAAAACCCTAATTAATTAAAATATTGTAAACTATTAAAATACTTAGATTAATGTAGATGATGAAAGTAACTAGCTAGGCTAGAATCCCTTAAGTTACGACAGTCAATTAACTGGGAAACTTTTGTTATGGAACTGAGATCATAAAATAAACCCTCGACAGAAAACCCGAACAGGACCCTTGAACTTCAAGAAGACACCTATGGATTTCTAACAAGTCTTAAATCACACCAGTTTTATGAATTAAACTTCCTTATGGTTATTTAATAATTTATGTCTAAGTATCTTTATGACGAAATCCTACCTTACAGCGCGGAAATCAAAGATATTTAAGTAGACTCAATTGACTTAATAGACTAAGTTTACAATCAAACCTAGACGGACTCCTTACGAAGAACTAAATCTAGCAATCTTGACCAACAATGATATATCAATAACCTATCACCTTTCAGCTTTCTAGGCTAGCAGCTCACTTTTATTTATATAATTAGTTTTATTGTCTCTATGATCTTATTCGAATTCAATCACAAACTAGTTAAGAACACACAGTAAATGACCTAACAAAACCCTATCCTATGAAACAATCACCAAGGGCAATGTGAAACAATAAATCCAAGTAAATAAAATCAAGCAATCATGCGCATCAATTAACTCAACTCAACAGTTTACTTAAAACATAAAATCCATAACAAAAAGTAATCCCAATCAAAATCAAACCGAACAAAGGTTCATCATGACCTAGGTAGTTTATTTAGTGTTGAGTCAAGAATTTGACTTGAAATGACTTAAGGTTGATTAAAGGGAGATTGGAATCTTCTCAACACTCCTCTGAAATGGCTAAGTATGGAATCCGAGCACATTTGGACTCCCGAGCAAGGTTTACTTGGCCTAGCAAGGTATTCCGTCCTTCGAGCAGAGTTATCTTCTAGAAGTCTTCTTTAGTGTCAATCCGAGCAGGGTTCACTATGTCTAGCAAAGTTGTTCTTCACAGCCAAGCAAGGTTTACTTCCGAGTAGGTTCTTGGTTCACCATGTTTTTGACTAATTTATGTTTGAATACGAATAAGATCATAGGAATATTATTATTAGTCAAACCCATAAAGGTGTGCTGCTAACCTAGAAAGCTGTAAGGTGATAGGTTATTGATAGATCTTTGTGGATTAAGATTGCTAGATTTAGTTCTGCGTAAGGAGTCCGTCTAGGTTTGATTAATTAGTATTTTTTAGCAAGTCAATTAAGTATGTCAAATTACCTTTGATTTCCGCGTTGTAAGGTAGGATTTCACTATAAAGGTACTCTTTTAAAATTAATTAGATAACCGTAAGAGAGTTTAATTTATAAACTGGTGTCTTAAACCTTATTTGAAACCCATAGGTGTCTTTTTGAGAAGGGTCAGGGGTCCTGTTCGGATTTTCTTTTAAGTGTCTATTTTACAATCCCAGTTCCATAACACTTATTTTCCAACTATTTGATAACTTCTTTACCATCTAAATCAGTTGAACAAAATTGTCTTGCGTTTTATTTCTTGTCTTTATTTAATTAGTTAATTTTATTAGTTTAATATTAATTAATTTAAAACCCCTCTTTAATAATTATAAAATAAATAGTCTTGTCGGTCATTTAAGTCTAATTAGTTAATATACGTAATTTAAAGAGTCTCATAGGTTCGGTATCCGGACTTAGCTATACTAGAGTCGACCGGTTCACTTGTCAATCAGTAGTTTAGTCGAGTTTTATGGAGTCTAGAGTATTACTTAGTGTCTAGTTTAGCGTAATTTAGTTAATATTATTTGACTACTTTAAGCACATCAGTCTCACCCTACAAAAAAAAAAACTTTTAATAATATGTAAGACACAAATAGTATTTAAATAATGCAAAGGCATTTTTGAGTTAGCCAAAGGGTTAAATAACGGTGCACACGGGTAGGCAGGGTCACATAACGTTTTTAAAAGAAATTTTTCACATCAAATTTTCATGTTCTTGTAAAACGTAAAGCTTGTGTTGAAGAGTCAAACGCACATGCTTCCCAGTTTACTTTATTTTTCTAATCATTCATGTGACCATGTCTCTTTTTTTATTACAAATCAATATTAAATCAATACTGTTATAGTATTTCTTCGCAAACCTTGTTTTTTCTAATACATATAAAATTATCATTTAACAACAAGAATAGGTTGATGTAGAGTTTGACCCTGCATGTCTCCTGTTTTATTACAAATCAATATTAAATCAATACTGTTATAGTATTTCTTCACAACCCTTTTTTTTCTAATACATATAAAATTATCATTTAACAACAACAATAGGTTGATGTAGAGTTTGACCCTGCTTTTCTCTTATTCTAACTTTTTTACTTTTTATTTTTAGAAATATTTTACCTTTTTATATAGATTCATACTTTGATGTTTGGGGGAACTTCAAGCTTCATTGATGATATAAAACAATTCTTATAACATATATGATGTGTTAAAGTAATGTGCACCTATTGAAGATGACCAACCGATTATATTCATTAGAATTGGAGGTACCGGAGAGGTCTCCGGAGTCAACCGTAGTAAAAATCTTTGGAGATATCTGCAAGGTTTTGCTGTTCCACTGGACGCAGTCACACTAGAAGACTAGTTATCCTAAGCTAAATATGCTTGACAATGAGCAGAGAGGGCTCCAAATTGAGTTAAAAGGGCTCGAACCTGAGAAGTAGGGGCTCAAAACTAAGCTACTTCGCCCCCCATTTTACTAAACATGTGTATATCTGAATATGGTGTAGACATTTGCAATTTCTACCCGATTTTGCTCTTTGATGCATGCTCTCTAGGCGTCTTTATGAGCTCGCGTGAACTCTGGTGTCATCTTGGGTACTCGATAGCGTGACTATGGAATTGGGGGTGGTTGTGGTGGCATGACGCCGTGGTGGTTGAAATTATTAAAATAAATACGGGCATGTGTCTTGTTGATTGAAAGAAGTCGTCACGACTAACTTTTCAAAACTCGCCAGAGAGGATTTCAATATTCTTTAACTCTTGGAATATTCCAGAGAATCAGATAAAGATTTCTACGACAAACATAACGTCGTAGAATCTCAACTAGATTAGCGTTTGCTTGCCAAAACAGTGGACGAACAACACCAAGATCTATTTTCTGACGATACAATGACGGTGGTAGGGGATTTGATGATGGTTATCGGTCATTCTTTAGAGGTTGTGGGTGGAAACCTTTTGCCGAAGCATAAGATCCCACGGATGGTACCAATTTTAAAAACTAAATATTTAATTTAGTGAATATAGAATGGATTCAAGAGCGACTCTAGGTAATGGTCGATATTGTAAGTTTATTGAAGAGTGTGAATAATGTGTTTCATGCATTTATTCTTCCCTTTACATAAAATATCTACCCATTATATAGGCAGGGAAAGACTATTGTTACAAGGAAAGAGGAAGTAAAACCTAAGACCCTTTGGTCTTTATCTCCTAAACCTTTATTTTATCTTCTTTGCATTTGACCTAGTCCCATCAATTGGTGAAGCATGGGTTCCCATTAGTGCATGGATGTCCTAAAGAGTCCTCAGTTGAATAGGTTACTTCTTTCCTTAACCAAGACATGATTAAACATTTAATTCAATCCCCCAACCTTCTTGTTATGTTTAGTTACTTCCTTCATATCGTCTAGTCCCTAACTAGTTAGTCTATGACTGTCGAATGGGCCATGGGCCACTGTATTGGGCCAACAATCTTTGTTCATTTAGGGGTCTGTTTCCGAGGTAGCCTCTTCAATCCGCAAATAACATATCAATATACCGTTATCCAAGTGCTGGTGGGAGTTGGTCCTATGCCCAAAATCGATACTTAAAGGTGAAAAGGTTGCTAATATATTCCAATTCATTAAATGGGTCTTACCAATAATATTTTTGTTGTTTACAAAGGAGAGCGACCAGAAAGACAAGTGATATCGATGGTTCGTGACAGATGCATTACATGGAGACCGGATGCGTTAACTAGAACGCACGACAAGATTGGTTAAGTTTGTTTAAATATTTTTGTATATATCTATTTAAAAATATTCTCTTAAAAAATATATGTTCGATGTTTATATATGGTTTTATATATGTATTTGTATGTGTGTATGTATAAATGCATTTATACTTTATACGTTAGTATTACGAACAAGGTCGTTAGACCGACTTGACCCTAAATGTGCATTTATGAATACCTATATATGTATATATGTTATATGGGTAGGGTTAACGTAAAAAATAATATTTTTGTGAGAAGCATAAGAATAAATGTAGACCTTAGGATCTTGGATCTAGTGGTTAAGATTGGTAGTTTCTAAAAGTTATATAGTTTTCTATTTACATGGTATAGTGTCCTATTTAGTTGGTGGATTTTATTTTAAAGCCTTCTCACACTTCTCACAAAACAATTATTTTTTATTTGAACCCTTTTCTATGTTATATATGTTTTTTTTTAATATATATGTTTGCATTTTTTTTATTTCTTTTTTATGTATTTGTATGTGTATGTGTGTATATGTTTATATGTTAGTACTACGAGAATGTCCTTTTGGCTTGTTTGACCCATTTGACCCAAAACGTGCATTCATGTATACGTGAATATGTGTGTATAATTGTATATGCTTGTAATATATATGCTTGAATTTTATTTATATTTGTTATATATGCATCTGTATGTGTGTATGTATGTGTAAACGTGCATGTGCTAGTATTATGAACACGACCCAACACAAAATGTTTATTGTATTGTTTTACACAGGAGAGGGTTCAAGACGAGTCAAGAGGAAGAGGGTGATGCCCAAATTGATGAGGTCAGGAATTTAACACATGCCATTGGTGAAAGACATGATTGGAACAAGGGTGTTGGACAGCAAGTTAGATATAGCCCCCCTCTATCTGGTGTGTGGTCCTCACCAACACTAGCACAATGGAAACACATGCTACAAAAAATGAGCTTCATGGACGCCAAACTAGATGAGTACGTAGGGAAAAATGTCAGTCGTCCGGTCAAAATCAAGACGGGGATGAAGGCTAGGATGAAGCAAAGGATGAAGAAGTTGATAGGTTTGTTAGTTTTTGATTATTTGATCAAAGAAATGAAGCAGATATATGTATATATGTATCATGGAGCCACACACTATACTTATATCTAAACAGTATTTTTATAACAGAAACCAACAGATGGAATCGTTTTAATACAATGTTAGGTCCTATAATTGTGATAGAAGAAGTGGAAAAGCTAATTTAGCATTACCAAATGCTAGAAAGCTCATAATAGAAAATGCTTTATTTTCTCCCAAAATCAACAAAAAATCTGTTGAGATTCAAAAACATATATCATAATGGATATGGTACTCAGTCAAGAACTATTTATAATGAAAAATATTTGTATATCATAAGCAAAGATAAGATATTAGAAAAACGGCCAATACTCCATTCTGGTTTACATATATACATATTAGCATGCCTCAAGCACATATGGAAGTCAAAGAAAATTTTGTGATCCTAAGACAATTGACTTCTGGCATGAGGATTAGGCCTTCCAGTATCTACAATGATGAAAATAATAAGTGAAAACACTCATGGGCATCCTTTAAGATATCAAAACATCCCATCATCTAGATAAAATTTCTTTCTGTACATCATGTTCTCTTGAAAAATTAATTATGATGCCTTCGCCTATAAAAGTTGAAAAGGAATCACCTATGTTTCTTGAAAGAATTCAAGGAGATATATGTGGACCTATTCATCCACCATGTGGACCATTTAGATACTTAATAGTTTTGATAGACTTATAAAGTATATGGTCTCGTGTATCTTTCTTATCAACTCGTAATATAGCCTTTGCCAAATTTCTTGCATAAATTATTAAATTACGAGCACATTTCCGTTATTACACTATTAAAAGGGTGAGACTTGATAATTCTAGTGAATTAACATCACATGTTTTTAATGATTATTGCATATCTGTAGGAATTATTGTTGAACGCCCTATTGCTAATGTACAAGAACAAAATGGCTTAGCTGAATCGTTGAATAAACATCTATCGTTAATAGCTAGACTATTAATAATGAGAATAAAACATCCTGTGTTTTTTAGGGTCATTCAATTTTACATAGTGGTTCATTAATTTGTGTGACAACAAGTGCAAATGATAAATACTTTCCCATACAACTTGCCTCATGATGCGTGTGTGCGGTGTTGGTAATATTATACGGGAAGATGGGAGATTTAGCTTTGCACAAGATCGTGTTTTAAATTTATAAAAGTGATTTCTACTAAAACTAAACACACACAAAATAGGAAAGTGTGCCTAACGTATATTTGAATAGTATTGGTAAGAATCAAGTATCGATCCGTAGACACTAATGTTTCCAATAGTGAATCTTTGTTTTAATGTAATCGGAGAGTTTAAATCATTTTGGGTTGATTTTTGAACTTTTTATAAAATATAAATACTAATATATAATATATATAGGTGAGAAGAAGAGAAATTCTAAACGAGTAATTCAATTATATAAAGGTTACCATCTAAGATCAAGAATCCACTCCATTGTTCCTTGATGATTATTAAATAAACATGTGATAGACTTACTATAATATATATGATAGATTATGTTCCTCATTTTTGAGTGAACATATTCTATTACATAAAAGAAAGTAGCATGCGTATTTTCAAGTCCATCCTATTCTTAATATCATGCTACCACGAGAATGTCAATTTAAGTAGACAAGCAGTTTGGTAAATTAGAACGATTAGGATTGACTTAGATTTCTCAAATACCAATTCTAACAACTTCGAGTGGTTGTAGTTAACTTACACAACCTTCCTTGGTTGATTAGATTAGGTTATAATTACACATTCCATTAACATATGATTTCTTTAACTAGCATGATAACCTAAGCAATCGTGTTAACAATTTTATTCTAGAATTATTAAAACTAGAAAAATATATCATAACCTATATCTCATCATTTCTATGTACAACATAAGGTTCCATGTTTTATCTTAAATAAGTTATCAAGGTATTCTTTTTACCATTTCTAGTTTCCAAGAACATGAGTGATCATGAATTATTTTTAGTCATCAACTTTGATGTATTGAGTTAATGCGTTAATACATTTCTTCATCAATGGATAATTGCAAAAAAAAACCATGTACTTTTCCAAACTAAACAACATGTTTCACATAATCATCAAGTAAAACAAAGCTTCTTCATAGATTTTAAATGGTAAATGGAGTTTAGCTCATAATGAGCATTGTTATGAACATTAAAAGAGTTGATGGTAACAAACACATGATTAAACAACAATCTAACCAAATGTGGATGAATCTCCCTTCTTAATGATGATGATGGATGATGATGATGATGTTGATTATGGTGGATGATAATAGTAACCTCCAAGCCTTCAAACTCTTCACAAGATCTTCAATATGATTGTAATGTGAGTGTTTCATAATGAGTATTGTTATGAACATTAAAAGAGATGATGATAACAAACACATGATTAAACTAGAACAATCTAAGCAAATGTGAATGAATCTCCCTTCTTAATGATGATGGATGATGATGATGTTGATTATGGTGGATGATAATGGTAACCTCCAAGCCTTCATACCCTTCACAAGATCTTCAGTATGAGTGTAGTGTGAGTGTTTTTATAAGAGAAACTCGTATCGAGATTTTCTTCAAGCACACTTGATTAATGCAATATTCTCCTCTATTTATAGGCAGTCTAAGGAAGTAGGCATGGCCCCGTGTCTCTAGAGGCACGCCATCGTGTCCAGGTGTCCAGTTGTAGTAAATGCTATGTTAGATCATACATGATGACTCACCACGGGGGCGTGCTTCCTGAGGTACGGCCCCGTGCTTTTTAGTGACATGTGCTAGTTCCTTTTGTCTTATCTGAAAAGGTGACCACGGCCCCATGGTTGCTTAAGCACGACCCCGTTCTTCTTTGTCCAGTGTTTGTCTTTTCTTGTAGATTTTTGTCTTTTCTTGTGTTCAGGAGCATGGGGCGTTGTTCTTGGAGCACGGGGGCGTGGTTGAGGTTTTTCTTGGTTTTTTCTTTAATTTTTCTTCGTCTTTTCACTTGTTTCTTCGTTTAAGGCTTGGTTCTACCTGAAATTGCATTTTAATGTGATAAGTGTCTTTCTGAGCTATGTTATTTGACAGAAGTGCAGTTTTTAGAGATTATTTGACGCTAAAAAGATGTATAATTTTATGTGCATCAAACATCCCCACACTTGAACCTTGCTTGTCTTCAAGCAAGCTACTTTATAAATATTCTCTAAAAATAGCAAGTTAGGACCATAGCTTCAAACATCCCCAAAAGAGTTCTTAGAAAATGGGAACAAAATAACCAACCTTAAATCATAGGAATATATGTAGTGATATATAAAAAGGTGATTTGTTTTTATGAGCTTCAGTTTTATGCAAAACGTCACGTTCTCACTATATTCACTCATACTCAGTTTATATATCTGATCATACCTGTGTTGTATGTATGTGAAAACTCTTAGTCAAAATGCGACCTGTGAAAAATAAGCTTATAACAAGTTCAAATCTCCACCTTTGTGAAGGGTTGCATAGATCAGAAGGTAATATGGGTTGGTTTGGTCTAAATAGGGATTGGTATTTGTCGGTTCAGGGGTTTAGGTTAATTAGGATGGTAAATACAACTTCCGCTGATTGTCGGGAATCTTAAGATGTCTTCAATAGTCAGCTTCTTTTCTCCCGTTTGTGTGATTTTTTTCACAAACCTAGTGACTCTTTTAAGGTCAGAACGTCAAGACCAATTTTTGTGAGGATGTGAATCAGTTCTTCCTCAATCCTTCATTAAACATAACTACCAACTCTAATGGATTGTTTAGCTATGAGCCTAATTGTCCCCACCCTCATTAGTTCGGTATATTTATGTTGAGACTGAGTTTGACTTTTCCTACATCTTCCTTAGGGGGGACCAGTTTCCGCATCCTAAGCATCGTTCATATCTTTTTTCTCTTCTTTTCATTGCGTTTTTGGAAACTCCAAAAAATGGTGGCCTTTGTTCCTTTTGGCGCCACTTTTTCCTCACCTCATTGCTAAAGAGAAAAATTCTCTCCCTAAGTTCTGGAGGCAACCTAGGTTTTACGAAATGTATGCAGTAAAGGAAACTGAAATCGAAAGAATGGATTTCCAGTTCTTTAGGGTCTGTCGGTAAAAGACCAGTGTTGTATTTTATCAGTGAGAGGGATACAGTGGTAAGGTTTTGGTTTAGGGTTTTTGAGGTTTGTAATTTGGAGAATGGTTTGAGGGGGTTGTAACAATTTACCTTCTTCCTTATACAATGCTTCGTGTGGTCTTGAAATGAATAGTTGCGACAAGTTCTAAATCACACGAAACATATGACTCATTCAAAGCTTCCGAAAAAATATTATATGGCTTGAGGTTTATCTCACAGTAACGGAGGAATTGGGTATAAACGCCATATTTTGCATAAATTTATTCTCAATATTACAAACCTTCTTTTTACCTTTTCACTTTTTTTAGGTTATTAGATTTTTAGTTGGTTATTTGCAAAAAAAATTCCTAGTTTTTCTTTTGTTTTATTATGAAAATAGTCTTTGTTAGCTACCAAAATTTGTTTAATAGAGAATTTTATAATTAGTTAATCAATCATTTTGTCAAATAATTCTCCTCCCCACACTTGAATCTCACATTGTCCTCAATGTTAAAAGATTCATAAAAAGTTTTTTTAATCAGATTTATATGAAGTATGGTGGGTAAAATTGAAAGGTACTTCCCTACGGGTTAACGAAATTTCGACAGAGCATCCCTTCTTTTGCGTTCGTTTTCCTGTTTTGTACCTGAATAATAAAATCTGCAAACAACCGCAAACAACCAAGCATAATACTACTGAAAATTCAGGTGTGGAATCATCCATACCCTGCCCATATGGGCTAACTAAGTTCCTACGAAAATGTCTCGGCACCCACGGCCATAAAATGTATTCAACCAACCAAACAAACAAAAGACATAATGTAAATTGTTCAAACAAACATCAGAATAAAGTCAATAAAGTACTACCACCCAAACCCATGGCCATAGCAGACCTATCAATGCGGTTGCTCGTCAGTTAATTATGCCCGGGTCAAAGGGTCCCAACTGCCTGTCCATGTGATCACAAGCTACCGCCACATCCATTTCATTAGGAATTGATGATCTTTTAACAATACCTTCTAAAAGATGGCTAGTTTAAGACGTTGAACAACAAAGTTTTATTTTGAAAAAAACACCATCATTATTGGAGTGTACACGCAGTAGAAAAATTACACTAATAGATCGAGATATGGTATGCCACAAGTAAATATTTGTGACAAGAAATGAATCATAAATCGGTTGATCTCTCGCCTCGTATCTGCATAATATGCGGCTCTCTGTGCGTTTGGGTCTGCAATCTGTCCTGATAACCTGTCAAACGAGGCGGTAGTGTTAGCCTGGAACTGGTCAACCGTATAGACCCTCAACTGAGTACTGGCTGTGGTATGACGAGCTGGGGCCGACTCCTGATGATGATGGGCCTCTCTGCTGATGGTAAGTGTGGCGGTGGGTCTGTCGGGGTGGTGATCCTCCACTCCTCTCGGGTATGTCCTGAATCATTATCTCAGCCGGGTCCTCAGGATCCCAAATCTAGTTCAGGGCATCTTGAAACCTCCATGTCTTCGGGTTTTGGCTGATTAGTTTGACCATTTACATGCTGAAACAATAACCAAGGTCGAGTGCAATCGGGTTTGGAATTCGGGTTCCTTATGTGTCTGCACGGTAGGCTTTGTAAAGCTTGAATACTCACGGACCACCAAAGATCGGGGTATTCAGGCTTTTTGCATTTGCATTTGTTATGAACAGCTGACAGAACAGATAACTGATATTGCATGCTATATCACTCTTGATGCAATAAAGGGCCCACAGATCCCTCAAGTTCACAACCCCCTCACTGACCACGTGATATTACCGTGTGGCTCAACAGTTGATGAATGTATCTCATGAGTGGATCACGTAAGGCGGTGCTCTTTGTGATGCTGCCACAGTAGGTTTCTTCCCCAAAGCTCAATTGTTCTCATGCTTGTAGTCTTGTATCACATGCTTCTGCTGATTCGTCAGCATCCTCATCCGCAAATGTAGTCCTGGATTCATACTAGATGGGACTGTCGGTTACATCACTCATGTATATACCCAAATCAATCCCCAGCTGGGTAATCGACGTAGTGCACCACTCTCCCCCTACACATAAACTCAACAGCATCCTCGTCCCACATAGTCAAATTCCTTGTCTTGAAAGAGAACGAGGCTAAAAGCTCCTTGGTCAGCTCGGTAACTGCTTTACCCTTTTGATTCAAAACACGCAACCATGGCCCTTTCATGGACTTCCTGTACCTCTCCCATTGGTTTACTCGCTTTAACGTGTCTTTTCAAGCATATAGATGTGGTGCTTGGAGGCGGTTGTTAAGGTAGCCCATTCGTTGTCGGGCCGTTCATCTCTGTTGGTGTCGACGTGGAAGATCAAGAAAGCTTGTTCATCATCACCGTATTTAGCCATCTGCAATTTATACTCAAATTAGTTGAATTTTATCAAAAATAGCTAAAAACTTGGAACATAGTGTAAAACCACGGTGTCGTGTTTCTTGAAGCACGACCTCATGCTTTAGTAAAGCATGGTACCGTGATTTTAGAAGCACGGCCCCATGCTGCGGTTCATTGGCAATTTAACCAGTTTATGATTTTGACTTTTGTTAACTAGAAGTTGACCACATGTCGTGTTTTGCAAAACACAGCCCGTGTTTTTAATCCTAATTCTACCATAGTCAAGACTCGAACTTGCGATTCCAACCTGTTTAATATAACATTCGTGTTTAAAAAAATTATCCAAGATCTAAACCCGAATGGTTTTTCTCAACAAAGCTTAAGTGCAAATCTATCTAATAAATCAATACCCTATATTTAAACAATTATCACATCTATTTTTCGGGTTTAGACCCGATTTCATCAATTGGTGAGATTTAGGGTTTATTTTAGTCCTAGAATAATAGATGTCAACAATAGATTCACTAAATTAAAATACCTTTGGTTGGAAATCAAAGATTTGAAACAAAGAATTGCGTAATAGGCAAGGAGGCGTGGGTTTTTGGTTGTAAACGAAGTTGGCTTTTAGGATTAAGTGAATAGAAATGTTATTTTTGTTAAAAAAAATAATTTTTTTGGTTGTAAACGAAGTTGGCTTTTAGGATTAAGTGAATAGAAATGTTATTTTTGTTAAAAAAAATAATAACTGCACTGTAGGCTAAGGCACGACCCCATGCTTTTTTGAAGAACGATACCATGCTGCATGAAACAATCAGTTTCTCTTTGTTTTGCTGTTAATTTCTCGAGCTGGTTCGTTTTTTTTAACTGATTTTCTTTGAGAATTTAAAGTTCAGATAGAAATTAAAAGTCCTAATCTTCATTAAACATAAAACATAATGAAACATAATAGAAATAAAAGTAAAACAGCAATCCCGAATCACTAAAACATATAACTAGCAAGAGTAACTCCTAGCAAGACAAAGTCTGAACTACTAATGACCACCCTTCCCGAACAAGTCCTGAATTTGTGGTGGGGCTAGTTTAGCTTCCAAGAACTCGGAAAGCTTTTTGTCGAGCTTTTAGATCTCTCGGTTAAGATAATTGAGCTTGAAGTCCATATCTTTGTTATGACTTTCGACGATGTGGAAGTTCTCGAGCCTAAGCAGTTCGACTTTGTTGGTCAGCTCGATTAAGCGAGCTTCGTCTTGGATGTTACTTTCGACTTGGTCTCTCACAATGCATTGGAGCCTCATGATTTCTTCCTCAAGGTTTGAGGAAGAATCACCATTCTTGTTCCTGGTCTCCATTCCACTTTCTTGTATTCCATTTTAGTAAACCTTGGTCTGGTATGAATGGAATAGTGAGTTTTACATTCATTATATAGAGACTGTAACGTTGAGCACGACCCCGTGCTTCTTGGAGAATGGCCCCGTGCTGCTAGGGGAATAAATGTTTCTGATTCACAGAATTGTACGGAGTCAGCGTGTATCAAGCTGAAGATTCGAGGGTGACTACGGCCCCGTGCTTTAAGAAGCACGACCCCATGCTTTTTGTCACTGAAATTGTTCTTTTATTTTTCAGCCAAACCTGAGAGACGGAATTTTTTAGAATGATGTTTAATATGTTAATTGAACAGTTTGAACATCCTAAAAGTTACTTTTCATTAAATTAAAGGTCCTAAAATAATTACGGGGTAAGCCTGGTTTTCCTAAAAACATAAATTTACTCGGGTTAAGCCTGAGGGTCCTAAAAAATGTGCCTAATGCACTTGTTTAGACATAAAAACAGGAAAAAAGTAATGTCTCTACATCCCACTAGAAGGTTCTCCTCCGTCAAATGGTACGGGCGGAGAAAAGTACGTGAAGCGGAGAACTTGAAATTGGAGTCGTTCGATGACGTCTCGAAGCTCCATTTTCATACTCTCCATAGATTCGGTAAGCTGAATGAGACGCATCTCCGCAAGAAGGTTCATCTCGGTGAGTTCCTCGATGAGTTCTAGAAGTTTTATTAGAAACTCGGTTTTGGATACGTGTCGGGTTTCGTTCCTCGGTTGATGAGGAACAGAAATTTCTCCATTCATCTTAGAAGGCATTATGTGATCTTAGGGGAGAGTGTTTGTTTTTGGTTTGGTGCAAGAAATTCATTGACAAGAGGTTCAGTTTATAGCCAAGCAATTGTCAGGCATGACCCCGGCCTTGTAGAAGCATGGCCCCGTGGTTATGGTCTGACAGTTATGATACAAACCAGTCTGACTAAGACTTTTGCAGTGAAGATTCCGACCCACACTTTGTGACACGGGACCGTGCTTCTAGTAGCACGCCCCCGTGTTTTGAAACATTATATATATATATATATATATATATATATTACTAGGAAAACAAATGAACATATTTACAAGGCCTAGTTTAACGAAGGTCTTGGCCAGACCCTTCTTCTTGCATGTTCATTGGTTTGGGCGGAGGATTACTACCTCCGAAACCTCTTCGATTGGCCCATCGATGTATGGCTTTAATCTATGTCCACTGAATTTGCACTTGTGGTCGTTAGAATTTGAGATCTCAACTGTCCCATAGTCAAAAACTGATTCGACTATGTATGGACCTGTCCAACGAGATTTCAGTTTTCATGGGAAAAAGACATAGACGTGTGTTATATAACATCACTCGATCGCCAACTTGAAACTTTTGTTTCCCTTCAAATGGGCGTCGTGTAAACGTTTAGTCTTTTCTTTGTATGACCAGGAGTTTTCATAGGCCAGTGCCCTAGCGCTTACTGTAACACTAACTTAACACTAACTGTAATTCTTTTTAGAATGACGACTTTATTTTTGTGTTTAGACCACTGCATTCTCCAAATTAGAGAGACCCGTTGCCCTACTCTTGTCATACCCCGACCAAAGGCGGGGGAACATGCGGTGGCATAACGTATTGATTGGATAGTAGCTTAAAAGAGACTAATTAAAGCAACAATAAGTATATAATTTCGTTAACATTAACAAGTACACAAGCTCAATAAACAAAACAAATACATTATACTTTTGTACTTGAATAAGTATTCTAAGGTAAAATAATATCTTCGATCTTGAACAACATCTATATTTAGTATGTATAAGAATAGAGTTTGTCAACACGAATGTTGGTGAAAATACATATGTTTTAGTGTTACATATATATATATATATATATATATAAACCACAATTCATATGTAAATGGCGAGCATTACGAATTTATTAAAATGTAAACAACTAAATAGATGTGAACCTGTTCCTGTTGATACAAAACCAACTCGATGAGGATGAGAAACCAACCACCAAACATATAATAAACATTTAAACACATAGAGCATAATCGTAAAGCATGTACTAATCACATATAAACATAAATTGAATTGTGTTTTGAATAGATGTGGTAAAATATTTATAAAACTTGATAAGGAATACATGCGACCCCCAAAATATAAAAGATGAAAAAAAGGAATATGTAAACTCACCTTAAAAGAGTAGAATAAGTGATGAGATGGTGGTAAAAATTAAGATAAAAGCGATCGAGCTCCTCGGGATACGTCAATAAAAGTCCCTAATTATTAACAATAATATTAATTAATTATAAATGCGATAATAACAAGACTTATGACGGATTTTGGATTCAACAGGGTTTTAAGTAAAATTGAAATTATAATATTATTACTTTAATCATCATAATTTTGTGAATAGTATAGGTAAACTAGAGAGGGGTAAACCTAAAATAAATAGTATCACAACAATGAGAAGGGTGAGAATGAATCTAATTCATTGATCTTAAACTTGTATGGTGGAGATTAATTTAAGAATAAAAATTAATTAAAAGGGCATGGAGGTAATAACCTAATTATGATGACTTTCTCTCTCCACATGCAAGTCACATGCCAATTTCACCATTATTTTAAAACGTCTATAACTTTTGCATACGATATTTTTTAGAAATTTTTACCATAATAACAAGCTTTTTTTTATATTTAATATGAATATCATATTATTATAAAAAAATAAAAAAATAGTGGGTTTTTTATATTGTGTTATTTGGTTGTCCATTCTATCTTTTTAATTGGGTTTCTCTGTGCATTGTGTCATAGATTTTTGGTCATTTGATCATTGTGTTTTTCAGTTGGTACTCATATTAAAGATAAAAATTAAAACAAATATTACGTTATTGTGTCTTTTTGTTCGTAATTATGTATTTGTGTTTAACATTTGTCTTTCTACTTATTGTGTTACTTGTGGAGATATTGTGTTACTTGCGGAGACAAAATAAGATCTAAGCATGAGGTTAGAGGAGTGGCGATCAACCTTAGAGACAAAAGGTTTAAAGATTAGTCTCTCTAAGACGGAGTACCTCCACTGTGATTTGGGGGGGGGGGGTAAATGACAATGATGACACACAGATCACCATTGAAGGGTAAGTGGTACCGCAGGTAACGATGTCAAGTATCTAGGATCATTTGTTCAGAGCGATGGGGAATTAGATAGTGATGTGACCTATCGAATCCAGGTAGTATGGTGTAGATGGAAAGCAGCCACAGGTATTCTGTGCAACAAGAGTTTCCCAACTAAACTAAAGGGGAAATTTTATAGGGTCGCAGTTAGACCTGCAATGCTATATGGAACATATTGCTGGGCCATCAAGAAGGCATAAGTGCGGAAGATGGAGGTAGCAGAAATGAGAATGCTACGATGGATGTGTGGGCACACAAGGTTATACCGAATAAGAAATGTTGTGTTTCGGGAGAGATTAGGGGTAGCGAACATATCAGAAAAGATAAGAGAGTGGAGATTGAGATGGTTTGGACTTGTGAAGAGAAGACATTCGACGAATCATATTAGATACGTAGAAAACATGACTATAGAGAAGAGGAGGGGTAGAGGACGACTTAAATTGACTTGGGATGAGAGGATTAGGCATGACTTGATAGACCCAAACCTCTCCGAGGACATGGTTGGAGATAGGAATTCTTGGAGAAATATGATTAAAGTTAAAGATTTTTATGGAGAAAGGAGCACCTTAAGGCTTATATTTACCTTATTTTGGTCACACACCTTATTATTATTATTATTATTATTATTATTTTATTACTATTATTGTTTTTAGTATTACTATTATCATTATTATTACTATTATTATTATTACTATTACTATTATTATTATTACTATTATTATTATTATTATTATTATTATTATTATTATTTCATTCACTTTATATTGTCTCATACATATGTATTACAGAGCTAAGGGTCTCTCTGGAAGCCACCTCTTTATCCCGTTGGATAGTGGTACGGTGTGCCTACATCCCACCCGCCCCAGACCCTACTTATAGCTTGGCTGTTGGTGGGACTTAACTGGGTATGGTTGATTGATTGATTGAATGATTTGTCTTTCTACTTATCATTATGTTTTAGTCATAGTGTTCAACATTCACTTAATTTGAGAAAAATAGTATTATATTCATTGTGTATTAAGTTTAAGTCATTGTGTAATACGTAGTTTCCATTGTGTTTTACGTTTTAGGTCATTGTGTTAGATGTTTTTACCATTGTGCCTTACCTTTTAGGTCATTGTGTTATATGTATTCATTATTGTGTTTTACGTTTCATGTTATTGTATAATATGTATTCATCATTGGGGTTTATGTATTTGATAATTTGTTAGTATTTTTCATTATATTTACATATTATTATTACACAAAGTTATTTGTATTTAAAAAACACAATAATGAGTTGAAAGACACAATGGCGAAAAAACACAATGACAAACATAAAGACACAATGACGAAAAAAGACACAATGGTAAGCAAAGAGACACAATGACGTAATTATTTTTTTTATTTTTCTATAACAAAATCATACTTATATTAAAGATAAAAACAACGCTTTTTATTATGGTGATTTTTTATAAAAAAAATATCATATGAAAAAGTTATAGACGTTCAAAAATTATGAGAGATTTAACGTGTGACTTACATGTGGAGAGAGAGAATGTTTACTATTACTTTTATACCCTTTTCTCTTTGGTTCACACTTAACACATGCCAGTTAATTATGACTTTTCACACTTCTCATTTTTATGGCTTTTGTAGAATAACTCAGCCCAACTAGAGAATATAAAAAAATGAAACCCGACATACTAGTTGGTTTTTAAAAGAAAATTTTTTGAGTTTTTTAGGGTTTAAACTATTATTATTATTATTTTCATTTCGGTTTGATTTTTAAATAATAAAATAAATACTAATTGTTGACGAATATTATACACATAATATATATATATATATATGGGAAAGTTAAACGAAAATTTATTTGAACATCTAAAAGTTAGGATCGTTAAGCGAGTAATAAAAAAATATTATTATCATACTTATTATATATATATATATATATATTGAGATTAATAAAGGAACAAAGTTCAAAACAAGAAATAACCAAAAAAAAAAAAAACATAAACCGAGTCTGGGAGGGCTCAAACTCGCTTCCTAGGCCGGTTCACGAGCCTTAACGAGATGACACTGACCATATGAACCAATGCCTGAGTTTGTTTATGATATGAAACCGAAAAAAGATAAGCAGATAGTGTAGTTAACCTTAAGTTTGCATAAATCCTAAACCGATTTTAATCCCACTTGAGAGTCATTTGCTCTCTGTTTCTTGGAATTTATAGAGGGATTTTGATCCTCAACTAATTCCGATCCTAACCCCTAACCCAATTACCTTTATTGTGCATGAAAAGATGGTGGACAGTAAAACAGGGTTCCGGCCACGAGCATGAATCAAATGTGGTGCTAGGTTGCTTCTAAAACATAATTGATTGAGGGGTTTAGGTCGCTATGCAGTAGAGAGTATGTGGTATTCGTTAATTGAGTTATAATCATGTATTTATAGGTTAATGAGGCCGAGGTCAGTCCACGTGAAGAGTAAATGCAAAAATTGATCAATTTAACGTCGTTTGTTGTCAATTAGCTATGTATACTATGATATAACGTTGATTATGGACTGAATTCCTGATTTTATGGATTAGAAACGAGTGGTTGGGGTGTCAGTGATGATGGGAAGGAAAAAGGGTGGAAACCAGTGTATGGTTAATTACGAAATCATTACGTTTATGGATCTAGTCTTTGATATGATTTACAAATAGTAATACGATTAACTGTGTGTATTGTGTAAGCCCCCGTTCCCGGTGCCTCACTATAACGTTGGATTTACTCGTAAACACAGTTCTAAACATCAGAGTTAGATAAAACTTTCGCGGAATATTAAAAATTTCATGATACATTACATAATAATTCATTACTCATCTTAATTAAACATTCTTGTCTTTCAAAATAAACATCAATTAACATTAAAACATCTTGAGTCTCCAGATGCCAGTCTCTTATTCGCCCACCATGTGCCCGCTCAAGTTAGCTGTCCCAATCTACTCACCTGCGTGCATACTAAAAGTCAGCTACGCTGAGTGAGTTCTAGTTAATCAGGCGACATATAATACATACACATATCATACATACATACATATCCGAAGATACATATACATACTTTGCCAGTTACCTTTCCAATATACATTCATGCATACATACTATTACCTACCTCAGCCTACCAAGAGTATGTTGATAGACAACCGTCTATACCTATACTCAAGGTTGTAAACACGTAGAAGGTCCGCAGTCCTTACCAATGTTCACCATTTATGGTACGTGCAAGGTCCGCACTCCTTCCCTATACCATCGTACAATAACAACACCTACAAGGTCTGCAATCCTTCCCTATGTTGCAACCTATTTCAAGGCACGTACGAGGTCCGTAGTCCTCCCCTATGCTACCACAATACAATTACAGCACGTATAAGGTCCGCAATCCTTTCCTATGCTGGATCTTATCCAAAGTACGTATAAGGCCCACAGTCTTTAAATACGTTCTCATCTATCATCTATAATACGTATAAGGCCCGCAGTCCTTATCTACACCGTCACATGCCTATTCTATATCCAACGGAAGTTAGAGGGATTTTGCCATCTTAACTTACTACATCAGACGTAGACCTCATTTACCGTTCCTAAACCTGCATACACTTACTTTGCATATACAACAATTACATCGTAGCATAAGAACACTCTAGGCGTTCTTCACATCATTCATTTAACAAACATACTCCTTATCGTTACGTTCAATATTCGAAGATCGTTCACGGATCGACAAGCATTCATTCATAACATTCATACATCATCATACATTACATATAACATTCATATCTTTATTTATAACCTGACAGTACGCGCAATATTCGAAGATCTTTCACGTACCGACAAACAATCATTCATATCGATCCATTATGTCATATATAGCATACACTTACCAAGGAAATGGGGCTAGAAACTCACCTGAATGCGGTTACGTTCACCGTTAATAGTTATCCATTTCTTTTGCTGCGCGCGACTAACTATATAACAATTACACGTATCAATTAACTATCACTACCCAAACCACGTTTCTAATTTAACTATAACCCTCAACGAACGGGAATCTAGGGGCAGCGCCCCTGGCAGCGGGGTTCTAGAGGCGGCTGCCCCTAGCAGGGTCCAAGGGGCAGAGCCCCTGGCTGGGGTTAAGCTGCCAGGTCAGCTTGGAAAAATTTTATTTTCATTAACTGTCTTATCGCATTTTCCATTAGGATTTTAAATTATTGTCTAATTTGTTAACTCATTCGTTATAACAAATTAAGCGTAATTCGTTATCAGAATACAGCCTAATTCGTCATCTACACATGATCTGATTCGTTATCTTGCTTCGTTGCCCGGGTTCGTTATTTGTTATCCTGATTCGTGACTTGATTCGTTATCATGACCTGGTTCGTTATCGTGACCTGATTCGTTATCTTATCATGGCGAACGGGCATATAACGAATTACCAGATTCGCTATCTTATTTAACGAATGGATATATAACAAATTAAGGGCTCATTCGTTATCAAGTCACACACATTTGTCCCATTTGTTATGAACGCATAATGAATGATCCACCATAACGAACTATCAACAGTTCTTATCCAGATCTTGGACTCAAGGGTCAAAGTCAAAATCGTGAAGAACAGTCAACCCTGGATTCGTGTTTAAGCCTCAGATCTTGATGAAATAACATGAAAATGGTATCAATGGATTCGCCATACCAGCGCCAACAAATCCCAACCATCCAATCAATCTAACATTTACGTTTTAACCCAATTATTCATTTCACAAATGTTAGTACACGGTTTTGCGTCTCGAGTCTTTGTATCTATCGTTAATGTATTTATCCTTTATTTGATGTAAAACATATTTTATCTTATCTAGTTAGTTAGTAGAACATGCTAGTTCCTTAAGGATGTTTAACGAACTAGCCCTTAAGTTATGTTTCCTCCTGATTCGTTAAGGATGTTTAACGAATCAGGGGAAATGCGGGTGATGATCATGATGATGATGGTGGTGATGGTGGTGCTGGTAATGTTATTGGTAATGCTCCTACTCTACAACCTGCTGAGGTTGAAGCTGCTTTAGCTGGTGCAATAGCCGCTCATCATAAACGGAAAGGGAAGGGGTTGGTGAAAGAAGGGTCGTCTAAGCGACGAGTGTCGGCTGGTGCTGGCATCTAATTTGGAGTTCAACCTCCAAGGTCGTCCACACCTCAAAGACCGGCGGTGCCGCTTACTACTAGTATTGTTACTCTGTCAAAATCGTTTCTCTCAATCTTCACCGTAATATTATACATACACATATATACAATTAGTATATATACATATACTTAATATTAACATATAATCAACACACATCATGAGCTAGATCCTTATGATAAACTATTAGATCTTAGATCTGAGATTATCAAGTTCAAACAACAAATTAGCCTATCAATTGCTAACGAATTTCAGTAAGGTTTGTTGTGTTGGATTCGCTTTTATCATTCTCATACAGATCTAAGATCCCCCAAACAAATCCGAACCCTAATGAACAATTTCTAATTATAAACGTACCTTAAATGAGTCGATCTGCGAACACGATCTAGTATTAACGTTGGTTTGGTCTGTCACAACGTTCTAGCACCAGAAAGCTCGGGCTTTCACCTTCGGATCTTGGCTCGGGATATAGGATGGTGTGTGTGTTTTCCAAGGTGTAGGCTATGGTGTAGAGATGGATAAAAATGGAAAGGGTTAGGGTTTAAGCGATATTTACACTCCCTTATGCCCTTGGACCTAAGGCCCATCTTTTTCTTTTTGGTCTATAATTAATTCCATCTAAAAGCCTACTTATTCTTTCATCTCTATTATTTTATTATGTCTCTACTAAATCAATTAACTTTTCCATCATAGATAAATAATATATAAAATATTATTCTTGGAAATTTCAGGATGTTACATATTGTGTGTTGAAAGATCAGTTGGGTAGCGTAACAATACTCAAACGATAATAACAAGAACTGATTAAATATTTCAATACTTACAAAGTACTTATAGACGATGACCTCATTCATTATACAAGCCATAACGAATGAGCGTCATTCACTATCATACGTTAACTCCTATACGTTATACCAACGAATAAGCACATTCGTTGTTCACATTCGTTAACAAGTCTAACGAATGAACACGGATAAACACGCGGGACACATTCGTTACTAGCTACTCTAACGAATGTGTCGCACATTAGCGAATGTGCATTTATAAAATTACCAAAATACCCATTATACTTAAGTAAAGACCGAATACGTCAAAACAAAGGCTGAGACACAAAACATGTATCAACAAACTCCCCCTTATCTTGTGCTCTTTGTCTTCATGGCTTGAATCTCTTGGTCTTCCAATCCGCACAACTATGAATCTCGAATGCATGAGAAACACGAACCACACATTGGAATTGAATAGCAAATTCTTTATCTCTGACATCTGCTCAACGAATCTAGTTCTTGTACAGGACCTCGTTGTCAGATTCAAATAAATTAACCAACCACATCGGGTCGATAAATCATACAAACTCAGTCTTCAGCCCCGAATCCAACACAATAATAGCTTCACCGGTTTTATTGTCGTAGTACAACCTGTTGAATTTCTTGTAAAGACATTGAGGAAAAGTCTTCACTAGAACCTTTTTTAAAGTACAAGGCAGTTTTACCATAAGCACTAGCTTCCTCCAGTGGATCACTCTCGTCAATGTACTCACGTGTTGGAACTTGTGGCCTAAAGTACTTGAATACATACTTTACCTCGTGTAGTAAATGCCTATGGAACCAATCCGTTATCTGATTTCCACCACGATTGATAAATGGTCTATTAGCCAATGTATGCACATCCCACCTTGGAATTGAAAGAACATTAGCAATACATTGAAATTATTGGATGTTGTGCTCCCATTTGACAATACACACCTTCAGCTCCGAGTTGTATAACCATGAGATAATGTCACCTTTCACTCTCTTCGAAGTGACAAATTTCTTCATCTGATAAACTGTTGCACGAGCTTTCAGCTACTTGTCATCTTCCAATCCAGCATACCTTAATACTTCAATGATCTTGTTCATCCTTGACTTATTATGAGTGAACAACCCATAATCTGAAGTACTCGTGTCAGCTTTACTTACCTTACTCTTACCCTTCTTCTTCTCCTTTTACTTCTCTAAACGCTCTTTTGCTGCTTGATACTGAAGCGCTATACGAGCCAAGATCTAGCCGTTAACATCGATACATTAAATCTATACGATACGAATACGTTAAACGAACACAGATACATTAAATACTGTTCATAACATTAAAGGACGAAATACATTATGGTGGATACAATAAGTTATGGAGAGAATCCGGCATGGTAACAGTATGGATAAATTAAGGCTCAGATCTCTCTCCCTTTTCTATGAATATAAGCTGCCTATATATACGCAATCAGCTCCCATTCAATAAGTTTGTCTCATTCGTTATATTGTAGTAACGAATGAGACACCGTTCGTTATACCTTGATATAGAATGGTAATACCTTAACAAATAAGCCATCATTCGTTATATCTTGATAACGAATGGGCTCATAACTTAACGAATTGCCTAGTAACTAACAAATGTAGCCATTCGCTATACAGTCCATAGGGAATGGGCATTTTACATTAAATATACAGACTAGTCTATCTATAACTTATTCGATAGGCTATGGACACCAAATAATGCACTAACACTTGATAATGTCCTGTAGTGAAAAATGGAATTCCTTCATCAGCATCCATACGTGTGTACAAATAATGCACTGACACTTGATAATATCCAAGTCATCATAATTAAACAACATACTCCCAGTTGGAATACTCGTATCAAACATCACATCGTCATCATCTACGACCTCCACGTCATCCTCTTTCTCTAACTCATCCATATCTTTTTCGTTCAAACCCAGAAGCAAGTTGATTTCTTCTTTTGTTAACGAGCGGTCAACAGATTCACCTTCTTATATCTCATTCACGTTCACCATACTCGTCAGAACGCCTTTTTCATAATCCATAAATAGAATCATGTTCGCATTAATCGAGTTAATCGGTTGCACGTTAGTGGTATCACAATATACCACTAACTACTTTCCTGAATCAACATCTTTAGCACCAACACCAGATGTAGATGTACCAGCACGTGGTTTCTGATCACAACCAGCACCGGCTTTAGGGTCTTTATCATCGTCATCATCATTCCCTTTCAGTTTTTTCATCATGTCTTCTTTGCATTGTAGCTGAAGGATGATCACATCTTGTTTCGCTATCCCCCCTCTAAGCAACAACCAGTGCTCTCACATTTGTTTCAGAAATAATTGATCAACCATCATTTGGTTCTCCTATAAGTGAAACAAATTCAACAACTGCATAATCTATTGTTGGATCGGCAAGTTTAAGAATGTTGGATTGACGAGCTGCATAGGACCTTCTGAACGATTAAATGACATGAAAGCAAAGTCCAGTCATTGCATAGGTCGTTTAATAGGACTCGTAGTTGAAAAGGTTTGCTAATGTGATGCATCAGATATAACATAGACTGTGGAATTGATGCAAACCAAAGATCAGTTGAAATAGTCGTAGATAATATAACAACCGGGGTACTCGAAGGAGTAGTAACCACCGGTGCTTATGGAGTTGTTACATTAATGTTGGAATCGGTCTGCCCAAGACATATATTAGAGTTGATGTGGCTAGTACGTTATGATCCAAGTCGGTTCATACCCAATAACAAGGTAGACAAACACCCACGATACTTATTTTAAGATATGATCTAACAAATAAATATCAACACTCACGATATTTAGAAATTGGGTTTCTAAATATTTGCACTTGTATAATAAATAAATTATATGGATATTTATAGTTTGAGAGAAGATATTTTATAATGTTATTTAATTTGGTTAAATAACATGAGGCATATTACTTACATTATGTTATGCTACATTTTTGTAACATGAACCAAATATAACATAAACATAGAACAAGTGAGTTTAAATTTTAGGAGGGAAAGTTTTTCTCTCTCATCCTTTATTATCTCACATGTCCCTATAACATGCAATTATTCTCATTTGCCAAATAGTGTGCATTGGTTGCATCTATTATTTTCGCTCTCTCACACAAGTAAACTCTCTCCTTTCCTCTTGATAATTTCGACCAAGATAGGAAGGAACAAGGAGGAGCTTCAAGTGAGTAAATCCTAGAAAATCAAGGGTGTCTTGTTGGTGGCTTGTGGGTATACAAGCTTGAGGATCTTCTACTTTGAAGACTAGCCACTCAATCTTCATCTTCTTCATATTTTTAGCATTTTTAAGGTAGTATGCTAAAACACCCTATGGTTGTTTTGATAGCATGTATTTTCGTATATGGATCCGGGCATTGGGTTTTATATAAAATCGGGTTTTATATTAATCTAGTTAACAAGATTTAAAACTTTTAATCCGCTAGTATGCTAAAACACCCTATGGTTGTTTTGATAGCATGTATTTTCGTATATGGATCCGGGCATTGGGTTTTATATAAAATCGGGTTTTATATTAATCAAGTTAACAAGATTTAAAACTTTTAATCCGCTGCGTTTTTCATATAAATGGGTTTATATGACTTTGATAATCTTGTTAAAACCCAACAATGGCATCAAGAGCCGCTTATACGGATACATGCTTCAAAGATCTAAAAATTTTTGGGTTTTATGGTGTGGTTCACCATATGGCCGAAAGTTTTTTGGCTTTTGGTTACCCCTTGGTTCTTCAAGATTATACTTTACATGCATGTGGTAATCTTAAAGAATTAAATCATATGGATGATTTATTATTTTGTTTGGACAAAAACCCGAAACTTTCGGTTTGGTTAGCCTTGGCCGAAAGTTTTATGGGTTAAAGGGGAACCATTTTGGACTTCTAAGACCTTGCATATTTGGTTGTGCATTTGGATGTTCATAACCTAGCCATGACCTTTTGATGTGTGTTTGTGTTGTGATTTATTCGGTTTATTCAATATGGTTGTAATATTTGTTTATTTGGGTTTGTAATTTATTTATGTATTTCATATTGGTTTGTAATGATAAGTAGATTAGTTGTATTTATTTTACTAGAGAAAAATGTATTAGGATATATTTTTTGTAAAAGAAGATGCAACAAGGTTACGGTTTTGGTTTTGGGCCTTAATGGACCTCATAGTCCAAGATGGGATTTTAGCCCAATGACCAAAGCCCAAACTTGGAGGCCCATGGAAGCTAGGAGCTGATGTTGGAGCCCAAATTGAAGCCCATATAAAGTGGAAGAGTCACAACACAAGGTGGACACTTGAAGCAGATGGATGTGGGATCAAGTGGGAGTTCACCAACACATGCCTTGTGTCATTCTCGTTCCTTAGGAGAGACCTTTTGGTACACTTGTTTCGGTCAACAAGTGTAGTCATTTTAGGTGGCTATGGTTATGGACTTGTGGTTGTTTATTTATGCTTGTTTGGTTAATTTATATTTTGTTTTGCATATGGATTGTTAAAACATAAAATTAACAACTTGCATAAAATTGGTTCCTTAGAAATCATTAGGTAATAAAATTGGTTTTATTAATGGTTAATGATTTCATAATAAAATGGGTTTTGTTAAAAGGAACATTGAAAATTGGTTTTCAAATAAAGTACCATACATTTGAATTCATGAAAATGCAAGGTACATAAGTAGTTTTCCAATCTAGAATATAGAAAACTTAAATACCTTTTCAAACAAGTTTAACTCCATCCTTTTATACAACACTCGAATAACTTTGGAACTTAATGTGGGATAAAGTTTATCTAACCACATTGGAGGAAAATTGTGAGTTTGAGGTGGGTTTGCCATATTTGTGGGATAAAGGTTACCTAACCACTTGTATGTGCAAATTCACATGTGTGCCTAAGAAGGACGACATGATTTGGAAACCATGTGAATAGGGTCACCGAAGCATGGCGTACAAAGGTGTTGATGGGATTAAACATGCCAACTAAACATATTATGTTTAACTGATCCCATAAAACTAGAAGTTGCAAAGGGTTGCAATCGTCAAACGTTGACTACCGTGTTAATTCAATAGTAGGATAAAAGTCACCTAACTACTATGTGAATGTAACGTTGGGTTCTAGATTTTAATCATTAATTGTCTTGGAGACATAAAGGGTATTAATGATTAAAATTATTAAATGATATCGAAAATACTAAAATGAGCTTTGTTAAATTATGTAGATGGCCGCAAACAATCCACCTAACGGAATTATCCCATCAAGGATTTCTTACTTGATAAGGATCGTATTAACTACAACAATTTTATGGATTGGTATCGAAACATGAGAATTGTTCTTAAGCAAGATAAGAAATCCTACATATTGGACGATCCTATTCCCAATGAACCAAACGTTGACGACTTGGATGCCTATAACGATTGGTTGAAATACACCGAGGATTCGGTGCAAGTTTCTTGCCTCATGTTGGGAACTATGATTCCCGAAATTCAAAAGGATTTTGAAAATCATAAGGCGTATGACATGATCACCCAACTTAAGGAAATGTTCCTTACTCAAGCTAGGGTGGAACGCTTCGAAACGGTTCGAGCGCTTTATGCATGTCATATAGAAGAAACCCGATTCGTTTCATCTTATGTTCTTAAGATGAAAAGCCACATTGAACGACTTGAACGGCTAAATTGTCCCGTCTCAAAAGAGTTAGCGACGGATTTGATCCTTAATGGCCTAACAAAAAGATTTGAGACTTTTGTTATGAATTATAACATGAATGGATGCGACAAGAGCATTGGTGAGCTTCACGCAATGCTCAAGACGGCCGAAGCAGGAATGGGTAAAAGGGTTTTACCGGTTCTAACGATCAATGAAGGTGGTAATAAGAAGAGGCATCACCTGGAACCTAAAGCAAATGTTGCCAAAGGTAAGGGACAGGTCAAGGGCAAGTTCAAAGGGAAAACTAAAGTGGAACCAATCAAACCAAAGGAGAAGAAGCTAAAGGTTAGCTCGGAGGATCCGTGCTTTGGTTGTGGTGAGATAGGACATTGGATGAGGAATTGTCCAACCTATCTCAAGGAGTTGAAAGCTAAGAGGGATGCAGGACAAACCTCGGGTACAACTTTCATGATCCATACTTATCTTAGTGTTATTTCTTCTAACACATGGGTATTGGATAACGGATGTGGAACTCATATTTTCAATTTGTTGAAGGATTTCAAAAGAAATAAGCATTTCAAGAAAGGAGATACAAGTCTCTTCATGGGCAACGGAGCAAAGGTTGATGTCGAAGCCCAAGGAGACTATGTTTTGGAGCTTCCAAATGGGTTGAAAGTTGTTTTGAAAAACACTTTGTATGTTCCTAGTGTGACTTAAAGTTTGAAAAACACGGAGCAAAGGTTGATGTCGAAGCCCATGGAGACTATGTTTCTCTTTTAAGACAATATGGTTATGATTTAAAGTTTGTGGACAATGGTATTTATGTTTTCATGAATGATATCTTTTATTTTAAAGTGATGCTGTCTAATTACATTTATGAATTAGTTCATGATAACATATCTAATGATAACTTGTTGTACCAATCTAGCACCAACAAACTCAAAATGGATTTGAGTAAGACTTATCTTTAGCATTGTAGCCTTGGTCACACAAACAAAGATCGCAGACATACACTTCAAAAGAATGGTCTTTTAGAATCAAATGATGATTCATTTGATAAGTGTGAATCTTGTTTACAAGGAATGATGACCAAGGAACCCTTTAGTGGAACTAATGAAAGGGAAAAGACTTATTAGGTATCATACATTCGGATGTATGTGGTCCTTTTAAGGCAATGACAAGGAATGGTGAGAGATACTTCATTACCTTTATCGATGATTATAGTCGTTATGGGTATGTGTTAGGGATGATACAAAAAGATGATACCAAAGAGTTTATCTTTTTATTTATTTATAGCTTTAATTGATACGCCATTTCCTTATTATTTATCCTAAAATGGGATGTAGGACAGTACATGTGTGCATCGGGTTACTTGCATATAACATGGATATTTACAGATCACGGACAATAGAAAAAATGAAAAAATACGATTGATAGAACAACAGAATATATAGGAAACTCAAAATTTTCAATTATGGATACATATATATCCGCCTGGGTAGAATGCCTTCCGCCGTGGGTTATCAACCTACCCTTAGTACCGAAATGGGTTCTTTACAAGAAAGAATTGCTTCTACCAAAGAAGGGTCCATAACTTCTATTCAAGATGTTTATGTACCTGCAGATGATTTGACCGACCCTGCTCCTGCTACGACATTTACGTTCCAGGAAATCCCCAACGAAAGATACACACTATTCCGTCTTTTATATCAAATCGATCATAACCACTACCTACATTCCACGAAATTGTGCACCACAAATAGGAGCTAATAAAAAGAACCGCGATCCCATAGAAAGACATCACAATTCCTTATGAAAAAAAAACGATTTGCTGAGACGAAAAGAAAGATATCAAATTTCTACCAAGATAACTCGAGGTTCCAACCAACAAGAATCCTAATGAACCTAAAAAAAGGATAATAGCCCAGCATAAATTACTTATTTTTCAAGCCCCCTTTATAGGTGTCACTTGGTCATATCAGCTGACCATTATAACTTCTTCTTTTGAATATTTGAACGATTTTAAAAAGACTCAGAATAAATACTAATATAAAATGATTTAATAAGTTAGTGCATGCATGAAGATAATCAATTCGGTCGTTGTGGTCGGACTCTATTATGGATTTCTGACCACATTCTCCATAGGACCCTCCTATCTCTTTTTTCTCCGAGCTCACGTTATGGAAGTAGGAGAAGAAGGAGCCGAGAAGAGGGTATCAGCAACAACTGGTTTTATTACGGGACAGCTCATAATGTTCATATCGATCTATTATGTGCCTCTGCATCTAGCACTGGGTAGACCTCATACAATAACTGTCCTAGCTCTACCGTATCTTTTGTTTCATTTCTTCTGCAATAATCACAAAAACTTCTTTTATTATGGATCTCTCTAGCCAACCTTCCTGCAAGAGATCTTTTCTTAACATCAAACGTATTGGTACTAGAGAGAAATGATAACTCCAACAATTTCTTTGTTCTCAACGCTTCCCAATTTCCAGAAATAAGTCACTTCAACAGCCTTCGATGGTTATACGGGTAACCAAAATACAAACGAGATGGATGCTTGTTGTCCCAACCATTCTTTTAGTCCCAAGCCTGCTAAAGAAGATTGTATATTATACTTTTGACGAGGGGTTAAAAAAAATAATCATTTTTTCACGTTTTTTTCTATAAATTATCCATCTCAATCTAATTGTGATTGAATGCCTGAACACTCAGAGATTCTCGCGAGTCTATATATGTAGATTACAGTATAGAAATAGAAAAAACTTCCCCCAACCGGTAGTTAAATTATCTCCAATCAAGACCCAATAAGTAGACATTACATTAAAAAAATCTTTGTGAGATCGTCAATATTGTACCGAGGGCGTCTTTAGAGTAAACCGAATCAGTATAGCTATCCTTCTTCTGACACAGCAATGCACTTTCAATAAGTATTGGAAAAAGGTGCTAAAAAATTTCTTTTTTCCTTTACTTGTTGTTTGTCGATGTAAAATAATGTCCCATTCAATAGAAAATTATTGAATTTCAAATAATCTATTTATCGCCATTATGAGTTTAACTGGAGCAGGCTACCATGAGACAAAAGATCTTCTTTCTAAAGAGAAAGGTAGCCGTACTAGAAGGTGCGGCTGGATCACCTCCTTTTCAGGGAGAGCTAATGCTTGTTGGGTATTTTGGTTTTTAACACTGCTTCACACCCAAAAAGAAGGGAGCTACGTCTGAGTTAAATTTGGAGATGGAAGTCTTCTTTTGTTTCTCGACAGTGAAGTAAGACCAAGCTCATGAGCTTATTATCTCAGGTCGGAACAAGTTGATAGGATCCCCCTTTTTTCGTCCCCATGTCACCACATCGGCGGCATGGGGACGAAAAAAGGAAAGAGAGGGATGGGGTTTCTCACGCTTTTGGCATAGTGGGCCCCCGGTGGGGGGCTCGCACGACGGGCTATTATCTCAGTGGGAAAAATTTTGTATTTTTTTCTTGATTCTTTTTTTCCGAAAACAGAATAATTCTTTTCTAAAATGAAGGGTCTATTTCATATTGATTAGAATAGGGACTGCCAATTGTTCATTTTAGATTAACTTTGATATTAACAAATGACTGAGACTTTTTTTGATTTTTAGTAAAATCCATTCTGATTATTCCGATATTTTAGGACTTATATTTTAAGACTTATTTGTTTGTCGTACAAAAAAACTTTTTGAATTACCGGTAGAAAGAGATTTCCCTAATGACAAAGCTTTTAACGACGCCCCATATCCTTTCCTTTTCCAAATATTTTTATGAATACGCTTTTTTGATATCGAAGTACGTTTTTTTGGAACTGCCATTTAAAAGTTACTCGTTGTTATAGTTGGATGTGAAAGACATCTATTGTTCAAAACGAATTCTTTTTTCTTATTCATTATCTATATATATTTTGTGTCTAAATAAGATTCTATTTATAAAAAAGAAATTTTGATTTAGATATGTCAAAGATGGGTGAAACTTGTATAAAAAATAACTTAAAATAACAAAATTTTGATTCCATACGCTATTAGTAAAACCAAACATTTTGGTTTGGAACTTTTAGTTCTCGTTGTTTATCTCTCAAAGTTATCTCTTTATAATCTACTAAATCAAACTAAATAAAATCAATAAAGAACCTAAAAGACCCTTATTTTACTCATTCTATACTTTATTTACATAGAATAAAATCCCTCAAAGGATTATAACAAAGGATTATAAACTTTTGACTAAAAAATTGTTTTGATTGAAATGGAAAAAAATCAATCCCATAATGAATTAGTTAATGAGTTGGAATAAACTAACTAAAATCAAGAGTTTTTATTTCATTAGACCGATGCCCTTAGTTAATCCTATAATTCATAACAGGATAAAGTGCTCTTTTTAGCTTAAATTTTGATCCTTGCTCTATTTTTTTTTACTATATAGAAGTATTCGTTTTTATTTTTATATGTCACTTGGTCATATTAGTTGACCAATTATCACTTCTTCTTTTGAATATTTGAACGATTTTAAAAAGACTCAGAATAAATACTAATATAAAATGATTTAACAAGTTAGTGCATATCTTGATTTTTTATTGACTTTTTTCGAAATAGGCAAGATCCGGTGAATCGGAAACAATTAATTAAGAATAAATTTTTTTTTATGGAACAGACATATCAATATGCGTGGATAATACCTTTTCTTTCACTTCGGGTTCCTATGTTAATAGGGCTAGGACTTCTTCTTTTTCCCGACGGCAACAAAAAGTCTTCGTCGTATGTGGGCTTTTCAGAGTGTTTTATTGTTAAGTATAGTCATGATTTTTTCTATCAATCTGTCTATTCAGCAAATAAATAGCAGTTCTGTTTATCAATATGTATGGTCTTGGATTATCAATAATGATTTTTCTTTAGAATTCGGATTCTTGATCGATCCACTTACTTCTATTATGTCAATATTAATCACTACTGTTGGAATTATGGTTCTTATTTATAGTGATAATTATATGTCTCATGATCACGGATACTTGCGATTTTTTGCTTATATGAGTTTTTCAGTACTTCCTTGTTGGGATTAGTTACTAGTTCAAATTTGATACAAATTTATATTTTTTGGGAATTGGTTGGAATGTGTTCGTATCTATTAATAGGATTTTGGTTCACACGACCTGTTGCAGCAAAGGCTTGTCAAAAAGCATTTATAACTAATGGTGTTGGTGATTATGGTTTATTATTAGGCATTTTGGGTTTTTATTGGATAACGGGGAGTTTCGAATTTTGTGATTTATTCCAAATATTCAATAACTTGATTTCTAATAATGAAGTCAATTTTGTGTTTGTTACTTTGTGCGCTGTTCTATTATTTGCCGGTGCGATTGCTAAATCTGCACAATTTCCCCTTCATGTATGGTTACCTGATGCAATGGAAGGGCCGACTCCTATTTCGGCCCTTATACATGCTGCTACGATGGTAGCTGCGGGAATTTTTCTTGTAGCTCGACTTATGCCTATTTTCATAGTCATACCCAACATAATGAATTTTAGCTCTTGCTCAAAAAGACATTAAGAGGGGTTTAGCCTATTCCACAATGTCTCAATTGGGTTATATGATGTTAGCTTTAGGTATGGGGTCTTATCGCAGTGCTTTATTTCATTTGATTACTCATGCTTACTCTAAAGCATTATTGTTTTTAGGATCGGGATCCGTTATTCACTCAATGGAAACTCTTGTTGGATATTGTCCAAAAAAAGTCAGAATATGGTGCTTATGGGAGGTTTAACAAAACATGTA